>NW_025109272.1:552528-631775 GCF_011392965.1 Frieseomelitta varia
AAAAAAAAAAAAAAAGAAAACAAAGAAAAAGAGAAAAGACAGAAAAATTCTGCCACCCTCTGTAAAAGCATCGCCGCGTGATTTACATGTTTGTTCCCACCAGCCACAGGGAATTCCACCGAGAAGTTTGCTGCGGCACTGCATCAATGTTTTCTCAGAACGTTTACGGGGATCGGTGTCTGGCTAGATTTGTTTGCCTACGTTCAAACGACAGTTGCGTGCGCAACCCTTCTCGCGCGCACCTAACCCTGTCCATGCGTAAGTTTCGTGTGCCTCGCACACGTACATACGCACGTACGTGTGCGTTAAGAGTTTGCACGGGGATTTCCGGAAGATTCATCGGGTAAAGTGCATTTTTAATACCTGGAAAAAGGGACCGCGCGTCCTCCCCTTATTTATTTACGAGCCGGTCGCGCAGCACCCTCCGCCGCGCAACTCGTGTTCCACGAGTCACGTTAATGTAACGAGAGGAATCGAGCACAACGGATTTGCGCGGTCGTAGGTGCACGGGAGGAAAAGTGCACGGGACGTGGAGAAGCTGGCGTAATTCACGTATCGGGGGGATTCTGTTGTTTCGTTTGGTAATTGCAGCGCTCGCGAGGGTTGCACACGTTTGCACCACGGCGATCCTCTGTTTAAGAGTGAATTAAAGGGGATTCGGATTGTTCGCAGTGGCTCGCGAGAGTACTGCTTGCCGTGGAAGTTTTGCACGTATATGTATATATATATATATATATACGTGTAATTAACGCGTGATGTATGATTAATGGACATCTCAACGTGGAACGAAATAATCAGTGGCATACTTTGCTGTTAAATAAGAGAAAAACATGGCGCTTCGGTATGAATGTGCGAACGTGTGCGCGGAGAAACGAGAATGGAGCTTCGAGAAACAAGAATCGAGTTTCGAGATGAATGTGCGTGTATGCATGTATGCGCATACTTTAAAATAAAATAATGAAACGCAAAATTGAGTAGCTGGTTGCAACGTAAAACTACTTCTGACACGGATATGTTTGAAATAATCAGCGATGTACTTCAATGTAGAGTAAGAAATAAAACTGGGCATCTAGTTACATAAAAAACCGTGACACAGAACCACTAGAAGGATGAAGAACCATTTTCCAAATGAATATATGTTATATCTAAATAATAAAGTCAATGCAAATCAACGTAAAATATCTAAATAATAAATAATAAATATCTAAATATCTAAATAATCTAAAAATATCTAAATAATAAATAATAAATATCTAAAAATATCTAAACAATAAATAATAAATAATAAATATCTAAATAATCTAAAAATATCTAAATAATAAATAATAAATATCTAAATATCTAAATAATAAATAATAAATATCTAAATAATAAATAATAAATATCTAAATATCTAAATAATAAATAATAAATATCTAAATATCTAAATAATAAATAATAAATGTCTAAATATCTAAATAATCTATAAATATCTAAAACTATCTAAATAATAAATAATAAATATCTAAATAATCTATAAATATCTAAAAATATCTAAATAATAAATAATAAATATCTAAATATCTAAATAATCTATAAATATCTAAATAATAAAACCAACATAAATCAATGTGAAATAGAAACAATGGAATCTGAATAATTAGTTACATCGAAAAGTATACGTTATATCGAAATAATCATCGACATAAAACGTAAGATAGAAAAAAACAAACTGAATTAATTAACGCAATTGATATATGGAAAAATTATAACATAAAATTACTTGGAGGATCAAGTTTCAATACAGATACAGTTAATAACATGGAAAAATCATAACCTAAAACTACTTGGAGGATGGAGGATCAAGTTTCAAGGCAAATATAGTTAGTTACATGGAAAAATCATAACATAAAGCTACTTGTAGGATGGAGGATCGAGTTTCAAGACAAATACGGTTAATTACATCGTAATATAAACCTACTTGGAGGATGGATGATCGAGTTTCTCAGTCACATCTAAATAATCAACGATATATCTCAACCGCGAATGAAATGAAAAAAGAAACAACTAATTACGTGGAAAAAATCGTAACATATAATTATATTTAAAAAACAAAATATCAAGTTTCAAGACGAATATGTGTGCTGCATCTGAATAATCAACAGCGCACTTCAACATAAAATAATAAAAAACGAAACTGAAACGATTAATTACATGGAGAAATCGTGATGTAAAACTACTTTCAGGATCAACTTTCAAGACGACTATAACACGTGTCACGTCCACATATCCACAATCAAAATCACAAAACAAGACACCACATAACTAATTATGCAAAATTACACGGAGAATGGAGGATCTAAAAAAAGATTAAAGGAAACTGAGCAATTAATTGCATCGAAAGGAAAAAGAAACGCAATGTAGAATTATCGAAAGAACGAAAAATATATCAAGTGTCTCTCGACGAGCTTGCGTCGCGAAATAATCCGCGACAGTCCGATTAACGTCTGAAACAAGAAAGCCAAAGTGACCAGTTTAGTTACAAGGAAAAATCGCAACGTAAAACTAGTTAGAGGACGTAGGATCAAGTTTCGATGCGGCTATACGTTACGTACGAGGTCGTGAAGAGCTTTGAAAACGTCGCAGGAGTTACGTGGCGTTGGAAAGTTGGCGCAGAGGGGTGTACGAGTGGGTGGGCGGTATATATTCGCGAAATAAAACGTTCGAAAGTTAACGAGTGGCTCTGTGCCGTCGATGGCCGGGTCCATTACCGTTTGGACGATCGTGCCAGTTGAGTAAACGGTCCCCTGTTTCCCTTATTTCGTGACGTAATGCCACGGTGAAAATTGGGATGAACGCGACAAGAGGCGTCGCGCCACCCCCGGCGATCGATCGCGAAACTTTCCAATTAATTTCACTGTTGGAGAACGCGCGCGCTTCTTCCAGTTCCTCTCGATGGAAGAGAGGAAAAGGCAGAAAGAAAAGCAGAGTCGGAGGAACGTAAAAATAAAACTGGAAGGATAAAATTGGGAATTTCTCCGATCGAAATGATTAAAAATATAAAGGTAGGTTGATGTGAAATTGAACTCGGGGCGAACGTAAACTTGTTTCAAACCGAGAAATTTTTAGTTGTGTTGAGGGAGAACTTTCGTTTCATGGGGTTGCGCAGAGTGTGTTTGCAACGTGCAAGCCCGGGGAATTATTGTGAATAATGTGTGGGGAAGCGTGCAGGGCGTGGCCTGGGAGCTGCAAAAATCTCGCTTTAATCCTTGATGAATAAGCATAGTGAATGGAAAGTATAACGTAAAACCGTCGTAAATTCGTGTATCCAGGACGCGGCGTGGGAGTAAGTGGAAGGTTGAAGTGGTTTGTGGTGTAGCATTAGGGTCTTCGAGTACAGCCACAGGGATGCTGAAAATTCTGCTTTCGTTATAACGTAGTTAACGCGCGTGAAATGGAAATTAGACTGTCAGTTTAAAAATTATTGTGTGTAATTCAGTATTTTAATAATAATGAATACATATATGTATATATATATATATATATTTTAATTTGGATCGGTTTTGAAATTTTTCCCAAAGATATCATAAATATTTAATTAATTATACCAAATGGCAAATTTTATTATAAGTTCCATTAATTTATGGTAACTTTCCTGAATTTTTGAATTCTATAAAATACGCACCCAAAACTTATCCAATTCTCAGAATTTAAATGTAACTAAAAAATAAATATATCAATTAAAATTCTGTTGTATCTTTCGTTAAATTTTCCTATCATGCTGCGTCACAATTTCCATTAATTTTACAAAGATTTTCTGAATTTTGAACTCTTTGAAAATACTATCCTAAATTTGTAAATTATTCGAACGTTCTCAATTGGAACAGTTCTCTCTATAATAATATTGTTGCAGTTTAGAGACTTTTCAAATTTCATATTCTTTTGCTCGTCAGTTTCTCTTGCAATGTAACTTTTCATTCTCCTTAAAACTTTCTGTCAAACATGAACCTCCAATTAAAGACTATCACCAGTCCTGATTTAACATGTTCTTCCAGTGTTCCAAAACACTGTAAAATCTCCAAGTCAAAGAATAATACGACAAAGAAGAGGACGAAAACTAGTCTAAAATATCTACGAATATTGATACAACTATTTGAAAGATGAGGAAAGAAAAAGACGCGATTCGAAAGCTTTTATTCGATTTTTCCCCTAAAAGTCCATCCATTGAAATGAAAAGGACTTAAAAAAAATTTTCAAAACAAATGAATGATCAAGCACTTTATAAAAAAAAGAAAAAAAAAAGAAAAATGAGTAATCACTTTGACCATTCTGATGATCCTAACGTCGAGTCATTCGCGCGGTCACGAGCAATAGGCAGAACGAAAAGTTGACGACAGAATAATTCATTCGAGTCGCAATCGACGGTAGAAGGTTCTTCCCCTGGGATCGAACGACTTTTCGGCCGTGGTAAGATCGTTGCCAGTCGCGTTGCATTAAATCACGACCGGAGGGGGTGGCACGGCTGCAATTGCCGCCCGCTTTCCACTCTACTTGTTTTCTGGCTCGCCCGTTGCACACCCGTGGGGGAAGAAATTCCCTGTTCGATCTGTCATCTTAACTGCCGCGAGGAAGTCGCCGGCCGCCGCGAAAAATTTCTGGAGAAACACGCGCCGCTTGCCCGCGACGCAATTACGCTCGAACGAGCCTTCGCGTCTCGCTTTTCGGAAAGTTCTCTACTTAATGGACGATGAAATTCCACTCGTAATGTGGTGTCGTGGCTCCCGCGTGGCTGTTGCGATTTCTGTTTTTGAAACATGAACGCTCGAGTTGAGTTATCGTGAAAAAACAACCTTCGCGCATTGTGTAATATTGTACATACACGTGTTGTGTAAAAAATATTTGGAATATAAATGTTTGGAAATGTTATTTAATACGAGAGGCGACTGGTGAAATTTGAAATTAATCTGGGAATATACGTAGCTAGAAGAGTTATTACAATAAGAACCTCGTATATAATGTTGTACATATATATATATATATTGCTAAAATTTAAGATTAATCTGGAAATATATATAATATGGAAGCTACGAGACAATTTATTGCAATAGAATGCTTGCATATGATAATAATAGACATTCTAAGCGTACAATAAATGTTATCGATGCTCTTACTGAATATCAAAGCTTATTATCTACGTTTGTTTGTGGCTATTGAAGCACTTCGAAAATATATATGGTTACATATATTATAATATATTAAATTAATATAATAGGGTATCCAATCCTAGTTTATTATTTAACTTTTATATATTTTGATATAAAAACTTATATCATTAATGTTAATTTGAATTTCACCTATAATCAACAAATTTAATATAAAAATTATTTTTAGTACGATAAAATTGATAAACTATTAACTTATAGTACAAGTTTAACCGCTATTTGCTGGCACTTTAATCTACCATTTGTAATACAATTGTACAAATCGTATTATATAGTGTTAAATTGAATGTACAGCACAATAGAATTAAATGCCATGATATTCGGTTAGAATACGTTGCTATAATTATATTTGAGAATATCGAAGAACGCCCTCGAAACGAAGTGACGAGATTGATATTCGACGAGTATCTGGGGCAAACCACTCGTCGAAACGAAGAGGCCTCGCCTCTATCCGAAAGGAATAAAATTCAATTTGAAGATAAACGAGCGGAAGTAATCCGCGGAAGAATATAACCCGTGGCGGCGGTGTCGTGAAAACTGAAACACGGCACAAGGTCCGCCGCTTTGAAATATTCATTAAATCTTTCATTACTTTGATGAAACAATGTTTCGCGGCGTGGGACGCGGCCTTCCCTTGATTACAACCGAGTCGGAATAATTTAATAAACGTAATGTCGCTCTAATCCCGGACAATCACGATTTACAGACGCGAGTGGATCCTCCATGCGTGGCTCGTCTACGCGCGAGCATGTTTCATCCTATTCTCTACTTTTTGCGATCGTGCCGCGACGTGGGGATCCCATTTATTAACGCTGCTACTTAAAATCGCGGCGTGGCCCCCTCGTTTAATTAAAAATTAACGAGGTTTTGCTGTTTTCAAACAATTCTTTGTGTCAGGAATTGTCAATTTGCCAGAATTATTGACGTAATTGCCGATGTGACTGGCGTGGCGTGCGGCGCGGCGCGTAAATTAATGATCTTCAGCGACGTTGTTGTACCGTCATGTAAATTAATGCTGTTAGTGCAACGCCGTGTAATTTCTTCCCTTCGGTAGTTTGTAACTGATGACATATTAGCGTAACGTCGTGCGACTTTCAATAATTAATGAATATGATTTCCAGTGGTTAACAAAGCGTCGTTCCACCGTTGTTTTTGAATTAATGACAAGTTGAAGTTGTCACGGTGGTGACGTAATTCTTCCATCAGTTTGTGACTGATGACGATGTCGGCGTAACTTTCGTGCGACTTTCAATAATTAACGAACATGATTTTCAAATTTGATTAACGTTAACCGGCGACGTTGTTTCAACGTTGGTTAAAGTAATGACAAGTCGAAGTTGTCACGATAGTCGAGTTAGTGTGATTTCCAATAATTAATATAATTTTCAGTAGTTATTTCTATCGTTTATGCGACGTATATTGTTATAGTGTCGAATAAATTGACGCTGCAATGATAGCAGTCGCTATATATAATTTTTTCATCAGTTTTTCGACTGTTGTGACTGTAGCATCGCGAAATTTCCAATAATTAATATAATCTTCAGTAGTTATCGGACGTATATTGTTATAGTGTCGCATAAATTGACGCTGCAATGATAGTAGTCTCTATACATAATTTTTTCATCAGTTTTTCGACTGTTGTGACTGTAGCATCGCGAAATTTCCAATAATTAATAACTAATGACTGCAACGTCGTTTTATAATGTTACTACTGTGTAATTCGTGTAATTTCCAACGACTAATAATAATAGATCTTGTTCTTACAGTCAAGTGTTAATGTTAAATGATTCTTTTCTTCTTAACATCTTCTTGAAATATTCTAAATCTGAAAAAAGAATCTACCACTATCTGATATATTAAAAATCTCCAAAATCTCGAATTTGCGAACATTAACAATTCACTGATCCAACGTTGACAGAACTTTGGTTCTAATTAACTGACTGCGGTTTAATGGAAACGCTCGTTCAACCGTTTTTTCGTTGGTTTTTCATTTTTTTCTCATTACACGTAGGAACGAAAGTCAGACCTTGTCGAACTGTGTATTCGCAATGCAGCCCGAAGCTTTTGATTTTCCTCCGAGGTTATAATCCTCCGTGTGCAATAAATGGTCCGATCGACGAGGCTCGGCTATCCAGCCGGACTTAGGTTTATTGGCCAATGATTCATAGCTCTCGACAGTTGGAAAACTGCTATTTTCGACGGGACGAGCGCCACGAGATGTATTAACGGACGCGATATTTGCGCGACAAATATTTACAAATCAAACATTCGACCGGGCTGCAAGTTGGAAAAATAGCGAGATAAATGACGTTGTGTAAATGGCTGCGCGCAAAAACGTTCCTGAGCTCCTTTCATACAGAAAAGACGCTCTCGTACGCCTTTCGCTTGCTTCGGTTTTTTTTTTTTTTTTTTTTTTAAAGTGGAACGATTGAGACACCGCGTCTCACATTAAAACTTGTTGTTGTACGATTTTCTTTTGTCGCCAGTTGAATGTTAGGATTAAACGACAAAAAATACAAGACATCCTAACGTTTCATCCTGAGGTTCGTTCCAGGTTCGATAAAAATGGTGAAGAAAGTTCGGTGAAAAGAATTTTCCAAATGTTTTCGCACGCGTTTGAATTTTTACAATTTTCGAGGGAAAAGCATCTCCTTTTGTTATGTTACGTGATAAATCATCTTTGAAAAGGACGAACTCATGGCTGTAGTAAAGTAGAAGCTTTGCTCTTTGCAGTGAAGCTAAATAAATTGTTGTATGATTTTTTCTTTTTTTTTTTTTTTGCATTTTTGTCATTTACTCATTGTGCCTGAAATAATTATTTCTATTAATATTAGCTTTTATTAATTTATCATTAATTCATTGATTTATTAATATACACGTACGATGCCTAGTTTATTAATTTTTTTTAGTTAACATATGTTTACACCAAATACACTGAAACTTCTACACGCATTTAAAGAATCAAGTCCAAAGAAATTTCATGATATTATACACGTGATATAGTCAATAAGTATTTTCCTATAGCTAGCGTTTGAATGCATTCATGAGCGTGCAATGTATGTACAAATAGGTTGTGGTGGACACGATAAATGAGAAAATATTTGACTGCGAAATTAATTAGATGTGTTGATTGGATTGTGCCTCGGCGAGATTGCCGGGTATAATGAAGTTTCGTGGAATGATTTCCCCTGTTTAATATTCTTGACGTCCAGTTAACAAACATTTCAATCCTATTACTGTTGCCGGGTATAAAGTGGAATATAAAATTCATCGAACTGTTCCGCCTGTTTGTTTTTTATAGTTCATTTTTATACCCCTAATTAAAAACTGCGAACTTTGCGTCGTGGATCTACGTTGCTGTTGAGCCAACTAACTTCTGATAACAAAAAAATTTCAATAATATTTTTTTATGACTTGTAACTTTTTATTACAGGGAGGGAGAAATTTTTATTGTAGACGGTAGTAAACTTATTTAATTGAAATTGTTTAAATTATTTGTTTTCGTCGTTTTGTTTGCTTCGTTAAAAATCCCTCGAATCTGAAATTGAAGTTGAAGTTCAACACAGAGACTTCCAACCTTTGATCGAACGTTCGATTTATTTTTAAAGTCAAACACCAAACAGAATTTCCTTAGAAAACACGTTGCAGTATTTTAAAATCTCAAAGTTCGTCGTTATATTTCTCTGTTACAGTTCTACAATTCTTTAAAAGAACATAAAATTGAGAACGGACGGATTTTTCATAAATTTCCCATCGCTGAGTGATGAAATTGAAACCGAGTACGGGAACTTTCATGTTCCCCTGGCTAACTATCTATCTAATTTCTCAGCCAACCCTTTCTACTGAACTTTTAAAATTCATTAAAAAAGGCTGCTCTGAAAATATTAAAATATTCCTCGCGTCCTTCGCGCATTATTACACTCCAAAATCGTAAGATTTTTTTTCAAGATACATTCTCTGTGATGAAAATGCCAGGATCCCTTTGAGAAACACGCATTGACGCCTAACCACTTGCGCTGGCAACTGATTCGCGGACCATAACGAGTGACCAAACCCGTATACAATAATCCGCCGCTTTCTTTTCCAACTCGTCGGTATGATATCGCTGGATAGAAAATTATCGAGAGGTGATACATTTATTTTATTTTGTTTTGCCTATTTTGTTTTACTCGAATATACTTAAAACTGAGAAAATATTACAATTTTAATAGAATGAAATGGCACGTCAAATTCGTTCCGGCGCAAGAGGTTAGAATCGTCAAAAAGTCCAAAAGTTCAGTAACAATAACATAACGAACTAAGAATGCATTGGACCAACGTATCGCAACGTATCATTCTCACCGAACTTCCACTTATCGATTGTAACATTGTCCGTTACTATCGTACGAGTCGAACATGAATTCCATCGGAACCAAATGAAATTCTACGAAACCGGAAATCATCGTCGAAGAAAATTCAACTCTCGAATACCCAAGAACGTCCCAAAACTGCGCGAATCACTCCCCGAAGAATGATCAGCCGTGGAAGCAACGTTGACTCTTGTACGTGCACTTCCGGTCCCCCGCTTGATTTCCCCTCGGACGACGAGAGAGAGAGAGAGAGCCGTCCTCGATTCGACGACGACCTAGAGGCAATTTCGCGACAACCCGGTCAAGTTGAACCCCGATTGATCGCGCCAGAAGCTCGCTATTCCCCCGCAACGACCTTGAGTCGCGTCGTTACATAATTTACGCAAGAGGCCAAGCGATCGCCGGACGGGCATTCAGACCTTTCCTGCGATCGTTAAACGCAAGTTTGCAGGCTGATCGAATGAATAGAAGCGATTCGAGGAAGCGTTCACCAGTTGATTCGATCGACAGTCGATCAGGCAGTCGTTTTCATCGTCCACTTCCGGTTTACGTAATACCCCGCGCTCTGTTCTGTCTTCTGGTAGAGGTCGATCCCGCTGGCCAACGTGCGTTAGTTTCAGGTTAGTTGATGGCCCGTGTTTGTGGCCGGCTGTCGAAGAATGGGAGTGCGGTATCGATGGCGTGGGAAGAGGGTTGGTATCGATGGAGTTCTCACGGGGGTGTGAGAATGATCGAGTCCGGAAATTGGATGCGAGACGCGCGGTCGTAGTGTGTTTAATTAGTGGTCGTGTTTCGTCGAACAATTTCGCGAACGCTTTTTCATCAATTTCCTTTGCTGAATGAAGAAACTGGGAATTTGGAAAGTTGGCAATTTTGATGAGCTAAGGGAAGCGGAGGATTTCTGAGAAATTAGAAAACCATTGGTATGATTATTAAACCAAGTACTTGATTTTGATTGATACAGTAATTTTGTACAGTAGTTCTGTGGTAATTTTAAATTAGTCATTTTTTTAATAGCAGCAGTAGTAATAAAACTTTATTTCGGCCTCAGAGCCATGAAATATGGATATACATATTTTCCTCATTTCTCGCTCATTCGTTTCTCTCATTCATTCCAATACTGTTTTGCAACGCTGTATTAAAAAACTATATTGCTTTGACTATCTTTAAATTTTACATACATTTTATTTCTGTAAACTTATTTTCTATTTTCTTATCTATTTGCTTTGGTTTTAATTTTTCCTGATTTCCTTCTTGCACTTTCCTCTTTGGTGTCACTTTTTTAATATAGTATACTAACTTTAGTGTACTAATATACTAATTTTAATATACTAGTCTATTATAGAAATTAGTAATTTTGCTTCCAATTGTTAATTCGATTTTAACGATTAATTTTAATTGTGAATCTTTTTCTGTCTTACGATTGAATAATATAGAAGGAGAGACAACTGCTGAAATATCTTTATTAATTTTAGTGAAAATTCAATACTAGCCGATGCATTAATTTTTTGACTATTAAAATTATAGAAATTACTAGATTATTCGAGTTATGGAATTCAGAAATTTTAGTAAATTTTAAAATTTTGAAATTTTACTGTACTGTAATTCCTAGACTGCAGATTTCTGTGCATTTATGGAAAACCGGGAGCTACAAAAATACACGCGACAAAAATATGTGAAATAACCAGAATAGAGTGTAGTAATATTTAACAGAAGAGACACACTTAATTATATTTCTACTACATAATTTAATATATTACTGTAATTTAATTATATTATATACAAACTAATTTCAATTATATTTCTAAGTGTTTAAAAGTAAAAATAAAAAGTCCGCAGTCTAATAGTTACAACTGTAATTGCAGGAAGTGGAATTTGTGAGTTCTTTTCTTATTAATTTTAGACTTTTAATTTGCTTTTACTAATGTCGATTAAAACTAATATTACTATTACTAAAGTTTATTATTATTTCGTTATATTATTATTATAACTTTCACATTTACTTACTATTATTCTATCATTATTGTTTTTAAATTAATTTTAATCAATATAGTTGCAATCAGACTTTATGGAATTGATAAATTTCTTCATTAATCTACGAGTGTACTGTGATCGTGAGTTATAAAATGTTTCAACTATTTTGTTACTAGACCTTTGAATTTTTTATGCATTTAGAACGCATATAATATACAAAAATACGTAAGTATAAAATAAAATCATTTATTTTAACAAGTGAAGGAAATCCCTATTACTTTTCCTCGCTATAATTCCACGTACAAAATATACAAAACATAAAAATATAAAAATTTAATGAAATTGTGAATTTAATAAAAGTTTAATTTAAACGTTTATAAATTTGATAAGATTGTAAAAGTGAAAATATAAACATACAAGAATTTAATAAAATTTAAATAATTATAAATTTAATAAAATTACAGAAATGAGAATGTAAAACGAAACGGGGCCCAAAAGTGAACGAAAGGTAGCGAGAAATGGCACTTCAGTCCATCGATGGACGTTTCTCTTTCAAATTGCCAAAATTAACCGCGGCGGCGTTAAATCTTTCGCGTCGAGGCGGACTCCCTGTAAATTCAGCTCGTTTCAACTCAACAGGTAATTTCAATTTACGAACGCCGAAAATTCGAACAACACCGAGGTGTATAATAGACGAAATCCGTTAGCGCCGTTTCGTCTCCGCGGGGTATGTAATTGGCCATAACGCCCGTCCGGAGCTGTAACGCAACACGCGTGTGCACGTATACACGTCAATTAAACGTGGAATCCAACGATGTTTGCCAGAATCTCGCGATATATGTACACGCCGCCGGGATTCTCCACGCGAGTTATATTTGTGCCCCGACAATTAGAACTAAACTCAACGAACCCGTGTCGGCTAACCAGGCGAAATAGCCTAAAATCGAGCCGGCAAAGTTACGCAACATAGAGGAACGCGGTCAACACTGATCAATCGGTGTTTGTCGTACATACATGCGCGCCGGATATGTGCGTTCCTCTTGGTATTTGTGCTTGACAATCAGAGCCGAAGTAACATTTGTGCCCGGCAGGTAGAAATAGGCCAAAATTGGTAAACTATGACGTGACGCGCGCACATCCCTCGCTGTCCCTGGCAAAGAAATTTTCCAGAAGAAATGACAGTAACTGGAAAAAGCGCCATCACTCGAAAGCGGGAAAACGTTGAAAATTTTGTTCTGCTGTGCCATGTTTTTTTAGTACAGCGCGTTTCAAACGTCAAACGTTTCAGGAATCCGTAGAAAATCTGTGTAGACGAATTCGGAGAAGAAAAGAGATGGAAGAGAAATCTTTATTTTCTCGCTTACTCGATGAGTTTGATGTGTGATACGTCGAACGTTAGAACGATATTTGGCTGTATTATTTCGGAGTGAATATTCGACGCAACGCTTGCAAAAGTCGACAAGTTTGAACGGTATCCTAATTGACAGCGCGGCGGGACGTTTGAAATGAGCGTTGCTCTTGCAAGGGATATTGCTTATAAATAATTGTACAATTTTATTTCTTTTTTAACGCTACGACAATCAAACCCGTGAGTACGACTGACCTCGTTTTTTACAACTACGTGTATTCCTGACAAGATTAACATTAATTTCTACTTGGACAGAAACATGTAACTGTATAAATCTATTTATTTTAATTGTTTATTTGAATATAGATTGAATGTATGTACTTTCGAACAGATATTTTCATTTATTTATTTGTATTAATATTATTTATTAATATTATTGGTTTCATTTATTTATTCATATTAATTTGATTTTGAGCAATCAAAGTCAAGTATCTGTTGAATAGATGATGTACATGATATTATTAGACCATAATATGTGTGATAAAATAGAAATACTGATAAGCGGAGAAACAAAAACTTTTGTATTTTTTCTTTTCTCGCGATTTTCTCTAAAAAAGGACTCTTTCTTTCTTGTTCATCAGTATGCTTCTGAATTTTTGACACTTAAACTCGGAACACCCTGTATACACACGCGCATTTCCCTACTCCGATAATAATAAGCGAGCTCTTTTCTCGCCGCGCGTGTAAAAAGACTAAAAAAATGGGGATGAAAGTGACTGTTCTTGCTTCAGGCTAGAAACAGGCTGAAATTGGTGAAAATTGCTCGAATTACGGGACGCGGTTTCGATCACGATAGACTGAGCTGAACTCGATTAGCGGGTGGGCTGAAGTGGAGCATGAACTGGACCCGGTGTTCCACTTCGCGAATGTTTAAAATTTGCGCGCAGGCGAGATCAACCGGACGGGAAAAATCACGGCGAGACACGGGATATCGTGTGTCAGCAGCTTGCTCGCGCCACGTTCCACTTAATTTCTTTTAAAATACACCGACCGGTATACGTACACCAGGTTTTTCTTGAAATTGTGCAACAGCGACGGGAACCGAAAATTGAAATTCAATTAAAACCGCCCTTATCAGACCTTCAGGCTTCCGATCGGGGACCTCTCGTGGCCTAAAATGTATATTAAATTAAATTGAAATAGAATTATATTTATATTAAATATAAATATTAAATGTATTATATTTATAACAAATATAAATATTAAATGTATTATATTTATAATAAATATAAATAAATTATAATAAATATAATATTATAATAATATTATATTTCATATATATTTTTATTATAATAATATAATATTATTATAGTATAAATAAATTATAATAAATATAAATATTAAATAAATTATATTTAAATAAATATTAAATAAATTATACTTAAATAAATATAAATATTAAATATATTATGTTTATATTAAATTATAATTATTTTATTACATATATCCTGTTATATATAATACAAAAACTCTAGAATTATATAAAATATAAAATTATAGAATTATATAACAAAATAATTACATTGATACACAAATGTAATAAAAACAGAGAGTAACTAGCAGGATATAGTAATAATAGTTCAACAATGACTGAATGATACTAATATTTTATACACAGAGAAATCTGCCAAAGAATCACCAAAAGTCGAACGAAGAGAAAATGAAAGAATGGAGGAGTTCGTGAACGCGTTTCAGAAACTCCGTGTGACCATGGTACATCTAGACAGGCGGCATCGTCATAATCTCCGAGAGCTGAGAAATTCCTAAATCAAACAAGCTCTAAAACCGGGTCGCGTCCAACTTCCAATCTGTCAGCCTTCCAATTCCCATCGGTAATCGGCGGTTTCGCAACGCATCAATTTATGCTTCCTATAAATCATCCGAAACACTTTTGAGAAGCTAGAAAAGACAGGAAACTTCTTTCTTTTCAACTGTAATATTCGTAAATGTTTCGTCGATATTTTTTACAGCAACATGACGCTCAACGTTTAATGCAATATTCGATCCTTTCTAATAATTTCCAATACATTTCCATTTTCTTCATTTCGATGATTTCTTCAATTTTATTTCCGATAATTTCCAATTTCTAACAATTATTGGATGTTATATCGTCATTCTGAGAATTTCTAATTGATTCTGTCTGTAATGGTTTCCAAATTCTTCCTGAAGCTCTGGAAGCTCTTTTTAAACCTGTCTATTTCCGATCGTTTCCAATTTCTCCAAATTTGAATGATTCCCAATATACAATCCAATTACAATCATCGACATGTATTTCCTTGCAACAAATATGTTATTAATTTCACTGTCGTGTGAATTTCCTACGTTCTCTTTAATTAATAATCAACAAATATTTCATTTATTACATTGTACACGTTGCAATATCATTAGAAAATATTAATAAAATATACATCTACAGACTGGTCGCTGAAAGATTGAACGATATAAAAGAAAAATAACTTTCACAAACACATGTTTCCTCAATTCTTTATTATTTCATTTGGAAATATAACCAATATATAATTAATATAATTAACCTATATAAAAACGAAAATAAAAAAGATTGAAAACGAACAAGTTATGACTTTTTTCAAACCTTTCAGCCTTTCAGTGGCCACTCCGTAACATTAATACACATTTTCTCACCTCATCGAAATATTTATCGATCCAAAATTTTTAAAATCCACAAGTCCAAAGTATCTTAAACATTTGTAGGCGATAATAATTCCTCTCGTCGAACGCGCACGAAGTAATTCGAACGAGATAATTGTCCTTCGAGACGAGAGATTCTCAAGTAAAAAGAATAACCGTAGTTCGAACCGTTGTTGCGCATTTATTCCGACATTTCGGCAACGTTCGTTCAGAATGACGAGGGAGAGAAGAGGAACGAAAGAAACAAAAAGAGAGTCTCGGTTCGAAGTTGCAAATTATTTGGGCTTTGTGCACCATCACGATTTTGATTTGCGGTCGTCGTCGTCGTCGTCGTTTCGAACCGGGGGGATTGGGATTTCGGTGCGGCGGCAAAGGCCTCGTGACAGAAAGTCGATAGGAACGTGGCTGAAAATTAATGAGCCAATCGTGTGTATCCCCACGCCGCTCGACTCGCCGGGGCATAATTAATGATCCCGTTATTTGTAGTTTCTTCGGTTCTCATTGAACCTCTCCCCTATCCCGCATAGATGGATCCAGCTTCCTTCCCAGCGAGAATCGACGGATTTCCACAACGCGAAACGAGAACGAGAAATCCGACAGCCGAAAATCTTCAATTACTAGATTTGTAAATTCACCCACTTTGTAAATATTAATCTTCGAAAGTTGTATTGACAGTGAATACACGGTTTCTGATATGGCTTCGAAAGAAAAAGCAAATTTTAGCCCCGTAAGAGAACTGAAGATTAGTGAATACAAATTGCACGTTATAACGTGTCATAGTAACTAAGAATAATAAAATAATGAGAAGCAGTATTTAGTAAATTTAAATTTATATATCACAGTGATCACATAAAAGTATTATATTAATACTCAATATATATCTTTTACTATGCGTGTAATACTATGCGTGTAATACTAGAACTGTCAAAAACTATATTAAAATGGCCAATTCGTAATTTTTCGTACATTTCAATTACGATATACGTAAAAAAAAAGAAAACTCGAGTGCTATTATTATTATTTTAAAGTTTTATACTTTACAGTCTAAATTCATACCGTGAGTTAATTTTGTGTTAAACATACGTATATCTTTTAATCATTTTTTATGGTTTCAAAATAATATTACTATATATATTACTATATACTATATATTAAATATTACTATATGTATTATTATATACTATATATTAAATATTACTATATATATTACTATATACTATATATTAAATATTACTATATATATTACTATATATTACTATATACTATATATTAAATATTACTATATACATAGCCACATTTCATTAGAACAGACGAAATTTCACACATACGCATACATAAAAATTATCCACTCTTACAAACATCTTATCTCGAAACGCAAAATTTCGACAAATCAAATCGTAAAATTACATAAAATTACAGGATACAGACAAGTATAAATCACCAGACAAATCGCGAAGCCGTGAGCCGTACAAAGCGAGATCTGACAGCGAGACTTCTCAATTAACCCAAATCTTCAAACTTCCGCCGCGAGCCTTCGAGTTTCCGGACGCCGGGGCGATAAGTTTCGCGATAGGTTTAATTCGTTCGAGGTTCGAAATTAGCGCCGGTACGATGGCAGATTTACGCCAGTGGTTTTAAAAAAAACCGTTCGCCTTAGAAAACGACCGCGGATCGGTTTGCCCTTTTGTCCCTCATGAATTGCTAAACTTCGTTCGAAGTTTAAGGCAACTTTGCTCTACGCGGTTACTTTCACCGAGTATTATTCATCGTCCTTGCACACCCTCTATATTAAAGTCCATCGACCAAAATCCTAACGTCTGCGGACTTTGAAAGCAGGGGGGAGCCGCACGAAAAATTCTTTCGTTTGTTTTTCAAGCCTTCCGGCAGCTGAGAAAGTTTTCACTGGTTGGCCTACGAACGTTTCCGATTTCCGGGTGCATTTCAAGGCTAAAATCATCGATTCGTGAAATGATCAAAATGGCCAATTTACAATTTTCCACAGAAATTGTGTATTTTTTTTGCATTACATATTTTTATATTATATATTAATATATATTTTGTATTATTATATTGTATTATATTATTATTAATATTATTATATGTAATAATATATATTAATTATATATTTTTTGTTTGTATTTTCTCAGACACTCGAGTAATTTTTAGTATAAACTTGTAAACAGAGGCCTGCTAATTTTTTCTTGGTCCTAAAAATTTTGTATTTTGTATTTCATTCGTTGATAGTTCTCGTTTGCACTTCGGCAATTAATTGCTACTTTGTAAAAATTTGGCTATTTAATTATTTGTTATTTATCTTATATTATTATTTACTATTTATATTATATTGTTATGATAACAATATTATATTATTTATATGTTATTGTTAGTCCTTGGCCGCGATATTATTGGAGAAATGTTGCATTTACAATGCATAAAATACATTTGCAATTTGAAAACGTGTGAATTGTTGTTTCGAAATAAACATAATGCGCCTTTGTTGAATTGAAATTATGCGCCCGTGTGGGATCCCGCGTTATCTAAAAGATAGGAATTGAGGTAAATTTCACAGAATTTTGCGACAGCGAGATATACTGCGAAAATATTTATTACGCTCGTGAGTATGCGAAATAATAACATGCAGGTATTTATTATAATATCTGTGAGACAAAAATCGTGTCAGAAACTATCGCGTCGTGTTGTTGACAACGAAATTATTGAAAAACAAAAAATTTATCGATGAAAAGTGTCTAAAAATTAGAAACTATTATTTAATATAAATTTATATAAATTATATACTAATGCAAACAGATGTCTAAAATAAACTTGATGAAATATCAATAAATTCCATCAATAAGAATCATTCTATCATAAAACACCTCACTCGGTTAAACTAAACTACGACGATCAAAACAGATGAACAAATTACTAGTGGCTATTAAAATAAATAAAAATCATATTGATCACAGCTACTCCCAAAATCATCCAATTACAAAACACCTCTACACATGTTAATACTTTATTATCATTAAAAAAAAACAAACAACAAACAGAAATGTTCTTAATGTTCGCCAAGAATAAACCCACGCAACACTGAACACAATCTGAAACCACCAGTGATCAAAAGAATCAGCCAATAATTAAGAAAAAGAAAAAACCACCACATAGGTGTGTATTACCTAGCAACCTCTACTGCTATTGAAGAACAAAAAAAAAAGAGAAAAAAGAATCTACACGGAAAACAAAAACAAAAAAAAAAAACAAAAGAAAAAAGGGAATATTCGCCGCTGTTGTTCATCACTTCGTTCAAAGAACCATCAAAGAACAAAGGACAACGGAGAGGGCAGGATTTGATGAAAGGTTGCACGGTTGTAGCAATGAGAGAGAGAAGAGGCCGACCGGTTCGTCACGCGTGAAAGGGCAGCCAGATCGACTTGGACGTGGCCGATTATCGGCGGCCAAGCACGTTCGCGGTCATCGACGCGTGATACGTACGCCGAGGCGGGGTCGCCATTGTTCTTCGCCTGGGAGAGGCCTTAATTACGCCGCTCCTCGTGTACCGTGCGTTCGATTTGCGCGGCCGGTCGCGTTGATTACGCGCCGATTTTGTCTGTCGAACCTTCGATCCAGATCCTTATCTCTTTAGCTTTCATCTCGCCCTCTCGAGCAGTCCTTTTCTTCTTTCTTCTTCCTTTGATCTCTTTTGACTTTTCCTTTTTTTTTTTTTTTTAGCAGACTATCAATCCTTTTTTTTTTTTAATTTTTTTCTCTTTTTTTTCTTTGGTCTCTCTTGGTTTTTCTCTCTTTTTTTTTCAGTAAAGTAGTCTCCGGTTTCGAACGAAATTTTAATTTAATACGATCGAAAGAACTCTTGCGCTTGATTGAATTTTTTTTCTACCTTCGGTCTCTCTTGGGGTTTTCTCTTTCCTTTAGCGTAGAGTAGAATTTTGGTTAAGACAGTATAGAAATTTTCGTTAAGACAGCACTGACTCGGACTTTCCTCAATCATTATTATACAATTATTTTTAATTATTTTTAACACATATTTATTTTAATATATATAACAATATATCATTATTTATAATTGTGATTATAATACATAATATAATATATAATCATTTTACAGTTTATAATTATAATTAAAATGATACATTTTATAATTATAATTATAATACATATAATAATGTATAATTATTTTCCAGTTTATAATTATAATTATAATTAAAATGGTATATTTTATAATTATAATTATAATACATGTAATAATATATAATTATTTTACAGTTTATAATTATAATTGAAATGATATATTTTATTCAAATCATAATACATGTAATAATATATAATTATTTTACAACGAGATACATATAATCAGAGTCGCTAAAAGCTCCAAATGGAAAAGGGAATTCAAAGAACCATCATTTCCAGCGGCAACGACAAAGCCACATGAAATAATTCACACGTTTCATCCAATGGAAATAACTCGCCAAACATCCGCAAAATATCCGCAAAACACCACGTAACAAATTCACGTAACACCACGTAACAATTCATTAAACATTTTAATTTACTCCATATTACTCGGCACGGTGTCTCGTAATCAGGTGTATTAACGTCGCTGTAACGTCCACCACCGTCAGCGAGAAACGTTCCGAGTTTCGAAAACGCAGAGACAGAGAACGAAAATGAGAGGGTGGGGAAAAGAGCGGAGGGAAGAAGCGAGACGAAACAAATAAGGGAAGCAGGTGTACCGTGAAATAACGTGGAATTAAAATTCAAGGCTACTAAATGTTAAAAAACTGCGCTCCCCCATCGAGCGGTCGAACAAAATGAAAGCTGCACGATTAAAGAGAAAGAGAGAGCATATTTTCTTCCTCTGTTATCGCGTAGAATTCATTTACGAAGGTCAGAGAGGAGGAGAAAACGGAGGAGGGAGTAGAATTGTGGTGCATCAACGTTGCGAGATCATTTATCAACGAAACGAGACTAATCGGTCGTGCAATAACGCGGTGTGTCACGTTGGTTCGTGGTTCGAGTTGTAGGAAAAAATGGCGGGCGATGAGAAAGGATGATTCGAACGTTCAAAGTCTGCTTAAAGAAGATTAAAGTTTCAGTTTCTACGTTAAGAGAGGTGAAGGGCTTTCTTCTCTATTTCATAGATAATCACTGCGGATTTTCTGCACGTAAGCACACATATGTTTCTTGTGCATATTTTTATAACGCGTAGAGAAAAAAAATTACGAACAAGCCAAGTGTCGAAGATGAAACACACTGAAGATGATGTTCGATGTAAAATTATTTTATCGATTAAATATTATATTGTACATTGATTGTACAGAATACAGTGTACAATATTTTATATTACATAATATGAAAACTATTATATAATATATATATATATATATTATATATTATTTATAGTACAAAGTATATGAAAAAAAAAAATTCATAATGTTGAGTTTAAACATTCAACACGAAAACAAAATGTTCAACATAATACTTGAATAAGACACTCCTCCGATAAAATAATTTTCTACTCAAATGTCAGGTTCTTTTTAATTACTACTTGACACTTGACTATACTACTCACGCCACTGGTATTTAGCAAGTGCCAATTTCTCACTGAATATATCCTCATATCCAATTTTCAATATCCTGATTTCCACTTATTTCCATCCTACCTTCCATATTTCACATCCCGCGTCGCTAATGTGACGTATAATTCTCCTGGGACAATTTTCGACGTTCCACATCTATCCTGCCAGACGTTTCACGCCTAATATCCTACACTCTATTTCCTTTCTTTCTTTTCTCTCTCTCTCTTTTCTAATCGCTGAAAAAAAAAAATTTCCCACAAATTCACGAAAATGTCGCCGTGCAAAACGGCTGACGAAATCTCCATGTAATCTTCTTCGTCAAAGATCGACTCGGTTCGAGTGGAAGCCACGAGCGTAACAGCAGACCGAGCTGCGAAAGGGCTGCGAAACGGGCGAAGTCGTCTGGTTTCGCAGGTAGGAGAGAGGGCGAGAGATCGGTCGGCAAACTCGGGCTGCGAGCCCCAATAATTCAGAGGCAAATTCTACGGTGGCCCCCGACAACACTGGCCGAACAAAGACCGCTGGAAGGGACAAAGGGGTTACCAGGATTGACCCCGGCGAAAGTTCTCGTCTCTGTCTCCTGTTCTCGCCGCTCTTCCCTCTTTGCTCCTTCCTCAGTCCACACTGGCTTGTGTGGCTCTCTGCGTCACTACCCATTCTCTTTCTATCTCTCTCTCTCTCTCTCTCTCTGTTCCTCTGTCTCTTTAGCTTCGTTCTCTGCGAAACGAACCTCTGTCCTGTGCAACTGCATCCCTGTACTTTGCGAGTACCTGTGGATAAATGAACGCGTTGCAGCTGTGCGGTTGGATTAAAGAGTGAACGACGCGACTCGAGCGAACTGCTGCAGGGGGATGTTGAAAATGGCGCGAAGGTCCTTGGCGAGAGGTGAAATCGTGGAAAATGCCTTTGACGGTTGGAAATACCGTTGGATGGCTCTTCCCTTCTCTCCCTTTTTTTTTTTTTTTTTTTTTTCCGTCAACTCGCCATTGCGGTATTTAGAATTTCTTTGGTTTGCATTCCTCTGGCCATCTGCTGGGGATTTTTCACGTTTGGGAAATTCTTCACGATTTGCGAATTGTTCTCTGTTGTTTTTTTTTTTTTTTTTTTTCATTAAATTTTTTGAACAGTTTATCCCACCAGCGATTACTGTCGACGGAAGAAGATGCAGATCTCGAGGAAACGATTTCATTTGGGAATTTGCTTGAGTTTATATTCATCCAAAATCTAATAATGTAATTTTTTTTAATAATTTTCAAAGAATCTGTATTACTAGTTATGCGATGTTACATTCTATAAGAATCATCATATACATCGTGTAAAAAATCCATCAAGTAACGATTTGTTTATTTCACTACTCTGTGAAAATATATTTCTTGCCACGAAGTTCAATTATTTCTACTTTTACAGTCTCCAGATAATTTTTCCAACATACTCAAATTTATATTTTACGTATGTGTTAATTATAAAAATTTATTATTACAAGAAAAGAGAACTTGAAAATATTCAGAAGAAAGAAACAAATTTATATTTAGCTATGTCATATCGTACTACGTAAAAATCGTTTTATAATATTATCATTATATCATTAAAAATTATCATATCATATAAAAATCTAAATATTTATATACACTATATAACATATATATTATAAGAGATTTTATATTATATATATATATATATATATATATATATATATATATATATATATATATATATATTATATTATTATTCAGTGTTAATATTAATATATGCATTAATTTTAAGTGTATATTATTATGTATGTTATATTATATATATATATATATATATATATTTAATTGATATTCGTCAAACCAAAAATTTATTCCAGCGAATTCTTAATTTATTCTAGCAATTGTTTATTATTTAATTTATTAATTTCAAATATTTTGTATTAATATTAATTTTAAGTATACATTTCATTCATTAAATAATTATTAATTTTATGTCATCTTCGAAAATCTGTCGCAGATTTATTCTACAATGAACAATAAGTTGATCATTCTCGTTGCTCCGACATTACTCGGCAGCCAAATTTATTAATCGGCGAGTTATAAATTACATGGTTTTTCTAATTAACTTTTATAAATCTGATAACCGAATGACGCTGTGTTCGTCCATTTCGCACTTCGGTGAAAATTTTATTAATTCCCTCCCTCTCCCCCCGCCGGAGTTGGACTAATCGAATAATTTACTCTAGTGTTTTGAACACTGTACAACAGCAAATGCTCGACGAGAAGAGAAGGCGATAAAAGAAAATTACTGTAAATTCGTAACGTCGAGCGTGTTTGGCAAAAATATTGGCGCTGGCTTTAATCCTTTATCGCCCGGGAAATGTTTTTGCCCATTAACTTTCTCGATAATTGAAAGTCGAATTTGCGAGGGACATTAACGATAATGTTCATTTATAAAAATATAAAAATATATAAAATATATAAAAATATATAAAATATATAAAAATATATAAAATACATAAAATATATAGAATATATAAAAATATATAAAATATATTAAGGAAATATACAAAATATATAAAATATATATATAAAATATATTAAGGAAATATACAAAATATATAAAAATATATTTAAAAAAATGTAAAATATATATAAATATAATAATATAATAATATATATATATATATAATATATAAAAATATAAAATATAAAATATATAAAAATATAAAATATAAAATATATAAAAATATAAAATATAAAATATATAAAAATATAAAAATATAAAAATGTAAAATATATAAAAATGTGTAAAAAAAATTATAGGAATGTTTTAAAATCGAATTCACAAGAAATATTAGTTTTTATCATCCGGGACGTTAATGTCCATTTGTAAAAATATAAAACTATAAAAGAAAATATAAGAATGTTTTAAAATACCTCTGCTCTGCTCGCCAACTTGCGTGATCGAACATTCTAGGGTGTGTAGTTTCATGGTGTATTGTCGCATTTACATTGTGACGAGCAAAACTGAACACGCGCGTGGAATTTTGACATATAAATTACATAAATTATGTGAATATGAAAAGAGCAAAATGTGTAGTGTTTTGGCTTTTTCAAGAAAAATATCGCCACCGTTAGTATTCTGACAGATACAAATTGCTTTCGTGGAGCCAGTTTTGCGCTGTAATTAGTTTAATTGAAAAATTATCGATACGTATCGATTTCGTAAAAGAAAATCATATGATAATCTCCTTTTTTTTCCCCTCTATATTAGATACTTTAACATTATAGCAAACAAAAACAATGTTCTTAAAAAAGAGGAAGTGCAAGAATTTACATGCATGTAAAAATGTACTGAATTTTATTCAACTCGATCCATCTCAGCCTTGGGAATTAAAGTTTCCCCTCTGCTTCTACCTCTAACCTTCGAAACTTGCAATTATTTTTCATCGTTTTATTGAACTTTTATGACAAATAACATTTAATCTAAACGTTTATTGACAAATAACATATAACCGTATTATTCAAAACTGAACAAAATGACCAAAAAAAGAGTTCGTCGTAAAAAACAAAAAAAAAGGAAATTTTAGTCATCGAGACCCAAGTCTGCGAGGTCAGATCAGAAAATTTTTCCAATTTGCTCTCTACAAATTTTTACAATTTGCCTTAAAATGAGATCAAGCGGATTTGTTGTTCTGCTTCTAAGCGTTGATGTATCCTCTTTTCGCGACGTCACAGTAGTTCGAAGCATCGACAGATTTTTCATCTGTGTCTGTTCTCTGTTCATTTACGCTCCTCATTTACGTTACGTTCTGCACGCACGCCTGTCGCCACGCCAATAAACATGATAACATTGATTTTTAACGTTTATTTACGTATCGTGCAATTGGTGCGAAAGTTTGCAGCGGAGCTGCTGCTCGTTGGCGTATTTAGCGCCTGGGTTGGTCACAGTTGCGCGATTACTTCGTGATTTCCGGCGTACGCGATGACGCACGGAAACTGATTTGCAGTTGGAAGTAGTGTACGCCATCGGGCTACCTGTTGACGACGTACAACTAATTTTAAGCAGCGCCTCGTCGCATGCCCACCGACCAAACAAAACACTGGCCGCGATTTCCGACTCGCATTTTCGTACCGCAATCTGTCTCGCCCGCTCAACGAATCGCCCATCCTGTTTTTTCACGCATGAATTACTTTTTTTTTTTACTCGTATCTCGTTGAAACATTGTTACTCTAACGCAAATTTAATTTGTCCTACTTTGGGAACTGTGTAATTTCACCTACATAATTAACGATTACGTTTTTTGTGTTATATATATATATAACACAAAATATATAAATTATTATTATATATATATAATAAATTATATTTTATATGTTATTGTATATAATAAATATAATTTATTATATTGTATATGTTCTTAAATTAATAAATTAATTATATATATATAGTAAAATATAATAAAATAAAATTTATTATATATATATTATTATTATATATATATAATAAAATAAAATTAAAAAATAAAATAAAATAAATATTAAAATAAAATTATATATATATATATATATATATATATATATATATATATATATAATCTTTACGATAGTTTGCAAAGCAAACAAGGGCAAATTTTTTTATTTTTCGCAATTTTATTTTTTCGACGGACCGCGGGAATTTTTTTTTTTTTTTTTCGAAAAATTTGAATTCGCCGCGCGCCAATGCGTGAAATGCAGTTTTTCTTTATTATTTTTATCACGTATGTACGTGCACGCCGCTACGGTTTTATTTGTCGCGTACATGGAAATACAACGTCGTATAAATAGAACGGGAAGAACCCTAGCGAAGTTAAAGTAACGATTACTGTTTCGGTTTTATAGCTCGACCCACTTTTCCTTTTTTTTTCGTTTCCTAATCTTCTTAATCAATAATAAGTCGTGCTCCCCTGTTCGTTCGTTCGTTCGTGCAAGATGCATTCTTTTTTTTTTTTTTTCTTTTTTCCTAATTGTAAACACGTTGCGCGCAATTATATCCATTAAAAGATATCGTAAATCTCTCTTCGTTCGGATTTTATTCGACAGCTATAGTTTAATCGTCGATACATTTTTTCGTTAATTTCTCTCGCCTCTTCGCGAGCGTATATTCAATGAACGTGTGCAGCTTCGAACGTGTGCACACCGAGCGAAGGCTCTGTCCACTGATTTGCATCCTTCGCGCATCTACGAAAACTTGAAAAAAGTCTTATTTGAAAAGAATCGGGGTGCCTGATCGATATCTCGACCGCTGTCTCGCAGCGCCATCGTGCGTTTCGATTCGCGCGCGATAGTGGATAACGTAGAGATTTGCCAGCTGCGCTCTGCAGCGTCGCGTTACCGACTGTGCTCGTTCTCGGGCGTGCCTCCAGATGGCGCCACCCGCTCGAACTCAGTTGTCCCGCTGACGCGCTCGTAGTTAAAACCGTTTGCTCGTTCCTTCGTATCTTTTTTTTCTCAAATTTCACGAATTTACGTCGGGCGTGCAGTGAAATGTATAATTAACGACTTGCTTTCGATTCGTTCTTACTTTGAAACGTGAATTGGCGCCTTGCGAAGACACGCGGCACGGGAAACGAACTATTTTTGAATCCCACGAAATTTGAATTCCACAATATGGCGTAAGTTATATATATATATACACAAGTACGTTGGCTTTTCACTTTACGTAACAATTTTATGATATTCGCGGGAGAAAGAGGAGAGAGAAAGAGAGAGAGAAAAGGGAAAAGGCGTTATTAAAATCAAAGTATGAAACGCGAGCTTAATTGTATAGCGAAATTAACTGCACTTTGAAACGACCATCCGTATTCGTAATATCTGTTGAGGTTAGACCACTCTGTGGACATTTCCTCCGAGGCAATCGAAATCGCCGCGTTACTTCCGGAACCTAGTTTCGCAAGAAGATATAGCCCCGTATTTCAGCTTACTCGCGTTTTACATACTTCAGTTTAATGCATGTTTTATGGCCGCGACTCGATAAAGTAAAAGAAACGAAAAAAGTGAAAGAAACGAAAAAAAAAAAAAAAAAAGAAAAAGGAAAAAGAGAAAAGAAAACCGAAAGTTGGCAAATACGAACGCTGCAGATATAATCTTATTGATTCTGGAAGCATTAGTCGTCCCATTCCCAAGAATTGGAAATGCAAAAAAAAGTGTCCATGTTGAAACACGTTGCGAAATCTCAGAAGCTTTCAGTTTTATTAGTATTACAGTGTTTAACGTTCAATATACTTTGAATATGTAATATTCAATGTTAATTTTTTAATAACAGATAGAATATAGAATATAGATAATAGACCTGTATGTACTACATGTGTATATAGAATATGTAATATTTAATAATAATAATTTTAATTTCACAATTATATAATTTAATATAATTAATATTTGTATTTACGTAATTTAATATCTGTTAACACTTGTTCGATGAATGCATTATTGAAATTAACAATTTTAATATTAAATAACGACGATTAAATGTAAATTTTTGAAGTACAATTGAACTCCCAAAAGAGGAAAGAAATTGAAAAAAAGTTTCGTTGCTGGGAATGGGTATTGGAAACATTGAACCTGTTAACATTACAATGTAATATCGTGTGATATTAATTTTGTTATTTATTGATTTATTTGTTCTTTATATTATTTTATTTCCTCGACATCTCAGACTCTTATAATTCTACGTCACATATTACAATTGCGTTTTATTTATACTTTCATACTTCATAAGGATTTCTATCGTTTCACGTTTTCAGGGCATGCACGAAAGTTTGAGAGTTTTTCTTTTGGCATACTCGTGGTAGCTCTTTTTTTTCCTTCGTCCGGACGACCATAGTTATTCACGCGGCGTAACATACGCGCGCACCTCATACAAATGAGCCATCACGCGGTTATCGGGACAGAATACATAGAAAAGATGATTAGTATGATGGGTTATTGTCTGGAAGGAAGTTATTCATTAATAACGCGGTGCATCTAAATATATATGCTAC
The DNA here is from genome assembly GCF_011392965.1 of Frieseomelitta varia. Classification (NCBI taxonomy): domain Eukaryota; kingdom Metazoa; phylum Arthropoda; class Insecta; order Hymenoptera; family Apidae; genus Frieseomelitta; species Frieseomelitta varia. Next base: position 580,701 of record NW_025109272.1, read on the forward strand.
AGGCCACACAAGGTGTGGCATTTCAAATTTTGATGTTGCATGGGTGATTAATTAATTTTAACTCATAAGAGAAAACACTATTAATCCCTACGATTCTCAATTTTAAGCGGTTTATTGAAATTGCAACATCGATTTATTGAAATCGTTGATTCAGTTAATACGTTAATACGTTAATTTAGAGTATTTAAAGTATTGAAACGTTATATGTAATTTCTACTTATCGGTGTTTAATTTCATGGAATTACATTTGAAATTTCGTAGGTTTATGATTTACCTTTTCTTTCAAATATCATTTGTTCCGTGTTATGTGATTCTGTCTGATTTATTTAATTTAATACTATTGGCACCTACTATGATATTCATAGAAGAGAACATAACATCTAACATCATTTGTTTCATTTTATTTGATTTAATTATTTCTTTTAATTCAACATATAATATACGAAATGTAATAAAATAAAATAATAAAAATATTATTGATATCTACTACAGTTTCGTTGAGTTATTGATACTCATGATAATTCATGAGCGATTTGAATCAATTTTCTTGGGTTTTAACTGACGAAGGGAAACATCATACTGTATTACATAAAATGAACCAAATATGCCAGAAATTTGTTGAATTTATAAAATTTACAAATATCGTTAGTTCCACGAGTTGTTTGATTTAGTTTAATGTACAAAATAATAGAATACCTAACCATATAATATACTATAATAAAATTATACTAATTATACTATATACTATATAGTATAATTATATTATATGGTAAATATTTTATTAATATAAATTATATATTAAATATATTATACTATAATACTATACTGCATAATAACTGTAATAAAATACCTAACCATGTTGGGATACCTAACCTAATACAGATATTCCAAAATTGCTAAATTATCAAAACCTAAATTACGATAAGCAATGGCGTAAGTCATACAAAATCTATTTATAAAAATTATCATTAAACGCGTATTATAAGTCTACAAATCACAATTCGTCAAACATTCTGCTCTGGAGATCACATCTGAAAGGGGGGAGGAGGGGAGGCAAACGCATGCAGAAGCGAAGTTGACAATGACTTGTTATCGTTGAGATAAAACAACGGTATTTGTAGTTCTTCCGTCTCTTTTTCTGCGGTACAATAGCAATTTACGCTCCTGCGAGCGAGAATAAATCACGATAGGAAAGAAAGAAGGAGGGGGGGGGGGAGGAAAGAAAGAAAGGAAGTCGGCTGAAACACACGCGGCCTAAAAAAAAAATGTGTATGTGAGACAGTTAACATCAACGTATGTCCTTCACGTGCGCATTAAAATTCACGCTGAAAGGCATAAAACTGTCTGTACGCTAATGTTACTATATTACAGGCCTCGGTGAAACACGTCTGATATATCTGTCTTGAACCTCTTGCGCTGCAACGACGTGCCACGCACGTCGCGAATTTCTTTGTCACAAAATTTGCAACAATTTCTCAGTTTTTAAGTGTATTTAAAACAAATAGTAAATTTATTACTTCTCGATAATTTCTATCCAGTGATATTTTATACCGACGAGGTCAAAAGGAAAGCGACGAATTATCGTGTACGATTTGGTCGCTCGTTACGGTCCGCAATCAGTTGCCAGCGCACGAGGTTAACCTGCAACGACGTGCCACGCACGTCGAGAATATAACTTTAGCCCAAAATTGCAATATTTCTTCTCAGTTTTAAAGTATATTTAAAACGAATAGTAAATTTGTTACTTCTCAATAATTTCTATCCAGTGATATATATTTTGTACCGACGAGGTCAAAAGGAAAGCGACGAATTATCGTCTACGGTTTGGTCGCTCGTTATGGTCCGCAATCAGTTGCCATGCACGTCGAGAATATAACTTCGGCCCAAAATTGTAATGTTTCTTCTCAGTTTTAAAATATAGTGAAATATAATCCGGGCAACAACAAATAATAAATTTATTATTCCCTAGTAATTTCTGTCCAATGATATACCGAATGGATTCGAAGAAAAAGACGAATTATTGTGTACGGTTCTTCGGTCGCTCGTTATGGTCCGCGAACCAGTTGCCAGCGCAAGAGGGTTAAGGAAAGGAAAGAAAAATGCAAGAAAGAAAAATTGACATGAAAATTGAACTAATTAAATAAAATTGAAATAACACTAAACGAATGTATTACGTCACACTTGCAAAAAAAAAAGAGCGCGCTGTTTCGCGGATTTTGTTTTTGATCTGAGACTGAGTGTCATCGAGAAAGATCGAGATCCAAATTTTTCAATGACGTTGCCAGCTGTACCTCGACTCATTCCGAGAACGTGACCACCTACTCGTTCAATTTTGATTTATGGTGGTTGGATAACGCAATCGTCTATTATATTCCATAGTTATTCATATAGTTATTCGAACGATTGCTGTCAATTTTCATGTGGGAGCGAGGAATTCGATCGTGGGGGATTTGCTTGGCTTCGAATAGATTCGATGAATCACCGTGAATCTTGATAAAATCCACGTCCACCGAAACGAGTTCCAAACCACTTGTCGGAATTTAAAACGAGCGGCAGTTGTTTTAAAGTCCAAGTATTTATTTTAAATGTCTGCCGAGTAAACAGACGCCGAGATTCTCCGAGTTTTGTAGAAAAGTCACGGTGAGATACGCCTACAGATTACGTATCATTTTGTGCTGTCACCTGTCGATTCTGTTTGCACAATAATCGAGAGAAGGATTCTTCGAAGTCTCTCCTAAAATAACGTTCAACAAGAAGTTATTTACTTTGAGTTGGCCCGGGCTTTTTCGTTTACCGTGTGTTTTCTGGGTTTTAAATGAGAATAGAAGTTCGCAACATCACGACTCTGATGTGGAAGAGTGTGCGAAATTTTTTTTTAAATAAAATGTTCTGTAACATTTAATAATGAATAGTGTTGTTCGGTTGTAGATGATTGCATTATATAATTTGTTATGTCAGATCGCAAAAATTTAGGGTATAATACTTCGTGATGAGAGATTAATTAATTAATAAAACTAAATAAAATAATTTTAGTGATTCGTAATGATCAAAACTACGTTATCGATATAGAAAATATGAAAATTTGAAACATAGTTAAATATTTTTTTAATCATCAAACAGTACCGTTATGTTATAGACAATTACGTTATATAATTTATGTTAGATCGTAAAAATTTAGGGTATAATACTTCGTGATGAGAGATTAATAAAACTAAATAAAATAATTTTAGCGATTCGTAATGGATAAAACTACGTTACCGACTCTGTTACAGAGTATATGAAAATTTGAAACATAGTTAAATATTTTTTTAATCATCAAACAGTACCATTATGTTATAGATAATTACGTTATATAATTTATGTCAGATCGTAAAAATTTAGGGTATAATACTTCGTGATGAGAGATTAATAAAACTAAATAAAATAATTTTAGTGATTCGTAATGATCAAAACTATGTTATCGATATAGAAAATATGAAAATTTGAAACAAAATTAAATATTTTTTTAATCATCAAACAGTACTGTTATGTTATAGACAATTACGTTATATAATTTATGTCAAATCGTAAAAATTTAGGGTGTAATACTTCGTGATAAGAGATTAATAAAACTACACAAAATAATTTTAATGATTCGTAACAAAACTACGTTACCGACTCTGATATGAAAATTAGAAATAAAATGAAATATTTTTTTAATCATCAAATAATGCCATTTCGTTATAGATGATAACATCGTTATACATGAATATATTAATATTATAGATGAGTATGATTTACGTTAACATAAGTCATAAAAATTTAGGATACAATACATCGTGACACAGATTACTGATAAAATTAAATTAAACGACTTCGGTGATTCGTAATGGCCAAATAATCGTATTTAAAAAAAAAAAATTATATTAAGAACGAAGTACTATTAAAAACAAACGAACAACGAACATCGACGATACTATCAGTTAAGTTATAGAAATGGGTGCCAAACTAATCGCCAGAATGCATAAAGCATTCGTGAGTTATCGCTTGGTATATGTCACAGGATAAATAAAAGATGGCAGAGCTATTTCCGCGGGGATCGGAGATTTAATCAAATTTTTGTCGGCGACCGTACGTCAAAAACGAGCGAGACGTAAGAGAGAAACGAACGATGTTCGAGTGTCTTGCAACATCGATCGGCAACAGATCGGAAGGACAATTTCTAGCAGTAATTAAATTATCCGCTAATGGAAATTAAAATTTTCTCTCCCTCCTCTTTTCTTTTTTTCTTCCCAATGGAACCTCGTGAAAGTATATGATTTTTTTTCTTTAGATTTCTTTCGAATGATAAAATGGTTAAAAGAATTTCATTTGGATTGAATATACATACGTTATATTCGTTATATAATATAAATATATTTATAAATATGATAAATATAATAAATATAATATAATAAATATTTATAAATGTAATGAATATAATATAGTAAATATTTATAAATATAATATAGTAAATATTCATAAATATAATAAATATAATATAGTAAATTTTTATAAATATAATAAATATAACAAATATAATATAATAAATATTTATATATATTTAAAATAGAATGATTATATTTTCGTAATTTCGTTTTAATAATGTTAGTAATCAAATGACGTTGAAACTCATCCGTAACATTTTGATCGTGGTGTTTCGACGATGATCTAACCGCGAATGTCGATAGATATCCGATCGAATATACGAAGTTACTCCTCGTAATTTGTCACCGATGAATTGCACTAGGTTTCGGCATCACATTCCCTACTATTCCACGCTGATTCATCAAAACAGTGTCGAGCTGACGCCACGAAACCTTAACTCGTGAAAAATCTGATCGCTTGCCCCGGGAAACTGTCATTATTTGTTACTGCGACGTATTCGTGAAACGAAAACAAAAAAATTGTATTTCTGTCAAAATAGTACTTTTTTTTTTTGTTTTGTTCGTTTTATCAACAGTGATGAAGCACCTTTAGAGCATGACAGATCTTTTTAATTAATTTGCATTAAATTAATTCATTATCAAGTTAATTCACACTGATCCCTTTTAGTTGAACTTTTTAATTAATTTACATTAACCTGCTCGTCAGGGAAAACTCGAGATGATAAATTGAAGAGTTTGTCAAATCGAGATTATGAAATTGAAGAGTTCCTATTCACCTTCTGCTTTCGTTGAAAACTATTCCAATTGTAAAATGAACGTTTTAAACGTTCGAAGTCTTTCTCATTTTCAAAAGGCGCGTAAAGAAAAGATTCGATAAAAATTTGTTTGGCCTCAACCCTCTTAACTTATCGGGTCACGTAGTTATCGGATTAGAAATTAACAGAGAAATTCGTTACTCATCTCCGACGCATTAATGTTAATTTAAATTTAATACTAAGCGTCGAGATGAAATGAATACGTAATCAACTTGCTTCGCGAAATTATTTAATCTACGCTGTGGCGGCGAATGTGTGCTTTCTAACAGAATCAGGCCAATTTTTGCTTCAACGTATGCAGGCAACAAACGCGACGAGATACGATAATTTATTTTCAAATAAATGGGAACGAAGTCGTACGGATTTACAGTCTGAGCGAGGGACAAGTATTAATTTATTTTCGTCGATCGAGAAGCTCGTATTCAATTTTACTCCTCTTAGCCAGCGCGTCGTCTGGGAGCGTCGATTAGTACACAGCCCGGCCGGTTTCCAGACGATCCGAGGCTGAAGGCATCGATGTCTTTTCGCAGTAAATTACGTCTCGTATTAAAACACCGCACTTCGACGCGTCTAGCTCTAGGAGAAGTTTCGGCAGTGATTAATCACCAGAATTTTTAATTACTAGATAACTTATCACTGTTCGAAATTAATTACTAGATATCTATGTGATTTTACGTAATTAATCAGTTAATTACTAGATATTTATGTAAATTTGTGTAATTAATATTATTATATGTTATATTAATAATATTATTATATGTGATTAATATTATTTATGTTTATGTAAATTTATGTAATTAATATTATTATATGTAACTAATATTATTTATATTTACTTAAATTTACGTAATTAATTACTAGATATTTATGTAAATTTATGTAATTAATATTATATGTTATATTAATAATATTATTACATGTAACTAATATTACTTATATTTATGTAAATTTACGTAATTAATTACTAGATATTTATATTATGTAAATTTATATAATTAATTACTAGATATTTATGTAAATTTATGTAATTAATATTATATGTTATATTAATAATATTATTATGTGTAACTAATATTATTTATATTTGTGTAAATTTACGTAATTAATTACTAGATATTTATGTAAATTTATGTAATTAATTACTAGATATTTATGTAAATTTATGTAATTAATATTATATGTTATATTAATAATATTATTATATGTAACTAATATTACTTATATTTGTGTAAATTTACGTAATTAATTACTAGATATTTATGTAAATTTATATAATTAATTACTAGATATTTATGTAAATTTATGTAATTAATTACTAGCTGTTCACGTAATTTTATTTCATTTATGAAACCCAGGTGAAAGGTCGTGTTTCCTTAAGTTAAATATTGCAAAGAGTGTGTTACTATAACTTTCAACGTGTGTTACACATTTTTAGTAATTCGAAATCAATTATCAGATATTTCATTTCATTCATGGAACCCAGGTGAGAGGTTATTCTTCCTTAAGTTAAATATTGCAAAGAGTGTGTTACTATAACTTTCAACGTGTGTTACACATTTTTAGTAATTCGAAATCAATTATCAGATATTTCATTTCATTCATGGAACCCAGGTGAGAGGTTATTCTTCCTTAAGTTAAATATTGCAAAGAGTGTGTTACTATAACTTTCAACGTGTGTTACACATTTTTAGTAATTCGAAATCAATTATCAGATATTTCATTTCATTCATGGAACCCAGCTGCGAGGTTATTCTTCCTTAAGTTAAATATCGCAACAGTTGTATTACTTTCAACATGTTACACATTTTTGAATATTCGAAATTAATTATTTGATATTTTATTTCATTCATGGAATACACGCCTGTTGTATCTACGTATCTTGATCTAAAAAAAGAGAAAAAGAGAAACACGAGCTCCAGAAGTTGAAGTAAAAATTTCAACATTTACATTTAAATTCCCCAATGCTCTTCGCCCTTCACAACGTTCGTTCTTCATTCGCAATCATTCCCAAGAGTCTGCACCGATGCACGAGAGAAGCGAAACGACTTACTTCGTGTTCCTGCCGCGTTTCTGAACTCGTTTTCATTGTAAAAACATTTCGTGGCAACGGCTACACTCGCCGGCTAGGAGGGTGGGTTTCTAACGAACGGAATTTCTAACGAAGCACCTTTCGGCACCTTTTGGGCCGTACCAGTTTTCGCCCAAAGGGATTAGAAATTAACGCATCGTTGAGAGGAACGGGGCATCGTCGTTGGTTTGATCCTTGATTGCCAGTTCTCGTCGCGCTGCCCGCATTGCGTCGGATTGCCCTCACGCCGGCGCCTTGCACCCCTTTTGCTTGTCTGCTGCCGATTCGGCCTTCTCCTCGTTCCCATCCCTCCCCTACCACCTTCATCCTCCTTTTCGTCGACAACGCCCCTTCCATCCGTGTCCTCTACGCAGCCAAGATGCTCGTTAAGCGTTTTATCCTTGCAGATGCTCCCCTCACTCTTCCCCAGTATCGAATATCTCGAATATTTCGCCCGCCGATTCTTTTCTCAACGATTTCTTCTTTCGTGCGAACGCGTCCGACGCCGGGCGTAAGACGTGAGGAGAAGGTGGTCTCTTTTGCACGGGGTTCTCCCCGCGCGAATGCGACCCTTGAAAATTGCGCGTCGAAAGGAAAAAGGGAAAGAAGAAGCAGAAATATTTAGCTTGCAATTAGTCAAATTGATAAGATCTCTATTACACGGGTTTTCGTGTATTAAAAAATCCAGTATCGTAAGTTGGTTTGTAGTATCGAGCTTCTCTGGTAATTACAGTGCGTGCTTGAAACGATTTTAGTATAGTTAAATGGTTCCACGCGAATGCGACCCTTGAAAATTGCGCGTAGAAAAGAAAAAGGGAAAGAAGAGGCAGAAATATTTAGCTTGCAATTAGTCAAATTGATAAGATCTCTATTACACGGGTTTTCGTGTATTAAAAAATCCAGTATCGTAAGTTGGTTTGTAGTATCGAGCTTCTCTGGTAATTACAGTGCGTGCTTGAAACGATTTTAGTATAGTTAAATGGTTCCACGCGAATGCGACCCTTGAAAATTGCGCGTAGAAAAGAAAAAGGGAAAGAAGAGGCAGAAATATTTAGCTTGCAATTAGTCAAATTGATAAGATCTCTATTACACGGGTTTTCGTGTATTAAAAAATCCAGTATCGTAAGTTGGTTTTTAGTATCGAGCTTTTCTGGTAATTACAGTGTATGCTTGAAACGATTTTAGTACAGTTAAATGGTTCCACGCGAATGCGACCCTTGAAAATTGCGCGTAGAAAGAAAAAGGAAAAGTAGAAGCAGAAATACTTAGCTTGCAATTAGTCAAATTGATAAGATCTCTGTTACACTGAAAATCAGGGTTTTCGTGTATTAAAAAATCCAGTATCGCAAATTCGTTTTTAGTATCGAGCTTCTCTGGTAATTACAGTGCGTGCTTGAAACGATTTTAGTAAAATTAAATGATTCCACGCGAGTGCAACTGAAAATTGCGTATAATAAAAAGAAAACAGGAACACGTTTCGTCAATTTCTGTCACACTAAAAATCAGGGTTTCTGTGAACTGAAAAATATTATGTTCTTTTATTAGTTACATTGCGTTGTTCAGATTAAATTACAATGCATGTTTTGTACGTAAGGCAAACATACTTTTGTATAAATTCAAACGAGTCTAAAGTCATTAAAAAATCTTACTCATTGCTGGATTCATCATGATCTTGAAGATCAAAGTCTCTCCTTTGCAACGATCCCTTAAAACTTGCTGTATGATTTTTTTTTCTCTGCCATTTTATTGAACTACGAATGTTAGGGCCGACAATTCAAGAGATCCGAACATATTATCATGTTCAAAGTTCAATAAAATGGCCGGGAAAAGTCATACAGCAAGTTTTAAGGGGTCGTTGTAAAGGGGAAAGTTCAATCTTCAAAAACTTTCGTTAGTGGATCAACAAAAAAAAATCTTTTCAGAAACGAGTTTGAATTTTCGCATTGTTAGTTTATTTAGTTTGGAATATTTCTACTTTTGTAATAATTTTGTAATAATTTATTTTAGTAATTTTCGCAACGTTAGTCTATTTATCTTGAAGCTTACTATTTTAAAATTTTATAATGAAGCTTACTATTTTAAAATTTTATACTGAAGCTTACTGTTTTAAAATTTTATACTTTCTATCATATCGACAACAGTTGTTCTAGTAATAATTAATTTTAATAATTTTCATAATTTATTTTTAAACTTTCTATTTTGAAATTTTATATTTTCTGTCATACCGACAACAGTTGTTCTAGTAATAATTAATTTTAATAATTTTCATAATTTATTTTTAAACTTTCTACTTTGAAATTTTATATTTTCTATCATACCGACAATAGTTGTTCTAGTAATAATTAATTTCAATAATTTTCATAATTTATTTTTAAGCTTTCTACTTTGAAATTTTATATTTTCTATCATACCGACAATAGTTGTTCTAGTAATAATTAATTTTAGTAACTTTCGCAACGTTTGTCTATTTATCTTGAAGCTTACTATTTTAAAATTTTATACTTTCTATCATATCGACAACAGTTGTTCTAGTAATAATTAATTTTAGTAATTTTCATAATTTATTTTTAAACTTTGCACTTTGAAATCTTGTATTTTCTATCATATCGGCAACAGTTGTTCTAGTAATAATTAATTTTAGTAATTTTCATAATTTATTTTTAAACTTTGTACTTTGAAATCTTGTATTTTCTATCATATCGACGACAGTTACTGTAGTAATAATTTCCCTTTGTTTTAGTAATTTTCGCAATGTTAGTCTATTTATTTTGAAGCTTATTATTCGAAATTTTATACTTTCTATCATATCGACAAGCAATTTATTCTATCAATATTCTATTCTAAAAGTATATATTTTACATTTGCTCGTTTCTTCTCGGATGGTTCTCTTTAGCGAGAAAATATGGAAATTTTCTCTCGCCGCTGTTGAGCTCCGTCTCTCTCCGTGACCATCGCGAAATATATGTATATATCAATTTCCATTCTTTTCACTCGGTGAAAACGAAATTTTCCAAGGCGGGGGGCGCGGCCATTGGGAATTTCAAAGCCGTGTTCAAAGCGTGATGTTCATTAACTGTTTCATTAACGACACCCAGCCCAAATCGACGAAGTACGCAGTAAGTACTTGCGACCAACGCCCAGATTGAATGTAAAAAACGTGGCAGCGTTGGTGTAATTGAAGTTTAATTACACTGAGTAACGTCCACATTAACTATAGTTTCGCGTGGTGGTAAATTTTTCGCCGCGTATAAAACGAAATTAACGTTCAGCCTGGTTTAACTCTCGACGAGAGCGAGCGAGCGAGAGAGAGAGAGAGAGAGAGAGAGAAAGATGAAAGGAAGATAGAGGCAGATTAATCTTTTTCGCAAGATTATTCATCAGTCGTCGTGTCAGTAATAATTATTGTGGGATTATTAATTTCCTGTTTTTTTCCCTGTCAGATCTCAGAAATTTCTTAAGCTGGAAATTCAATTGACATGATTAAGTCGTACAATACAATTCAATTGATTCTAATACGAAATTCATTGATATAAAATAATGTTCGTAATGACGAAAATCTGAAGTTTCTATCGTGTGAGATTTTATTTGGAATGACATTTCGCTTCTTAAATTGTGTTGCTTAGTATTAAACAGATTGATAGATTATTGATTGTTTAACGCATTACGAAGAATGTATTATTTAGTGTTGTAGATTGTCGGCGTTGTTTAGTGGATAGATTGTGAAGAATATAATATTTAACACAGCTCGTTAGAGAAAGAATAGAATGTTTAGTTAAAATTGTATTTGTATTTAGTTAAAATTGTATTTTATCGTAAAATAAATTATTTAAATATTATTGTAAAATGAAGCATTTGATCGATTATTTTAATAGATTATTGGTTGTTACGTATAATGTTTAATAGATTTTCGACACTTTTCAATAGATTGTGAAGAATATTATATTTAATAATATAATAGTATATTATTATTTAATAGCTTGCAAGAATAGAACAGTTATTATCTTTTAATATTGTAAAAGAATATTTAATAGATTATTGATAGTTCAGACAATTAAAAGGAATATAATGTCTAGTATATTATATAAAAAAATAATTGAGTATATTTTCAAGAACATCTCACGAATTTCACAATAAATTTCATCAGGTTTGAATAAAAATCGACTGCAATAATCCAGCCCTTTTTTTTTTTTTTTTTTTTTTTTTTTTTAAGTGTTTACCTCCGTTTTCCATTTCATGGTCGAACGCTCGAGATTCTTCCGGCAGTCAGTTGAACAGAAAATTCGCCGACTAAGGCCAATTCAATGGATACTTTTCAAACCCTTCTGCCCGACGAACAATTATGTTTTTCATAAATGAATTCACGAGCGACGGAGATGCAGAGCAGAGTTCCAGGAAGCTTGCAGCACTGTCATACATTTCATTTCACCGATCTCGATCTTCCGCAGAGTTCACGCCAACTCGTACTAGTGTTATCGTGTCGTTCACGTGAAAGTTCAATGAATAAAACATACAATAATTCCGACAACCGCGTTCGATCTCTACATTCTTCTCAAATTCATCGTGTTCGAACGTGAAATGTCGTGCAGCACGATTCGCGCGCAATCAGACAACATTACGCCATTTAAATATTCACGTCGCTGAGGCCTAATTCATTTATACTGCAACATGGCTCGTTGATTTATCTATCTTTTTTATGTCAAGGAATATACACGATAATAAATCATCGAATATGTACAGTTGAGTGTGTAAATAGGGGCAGGTTTATTTTTTAATTTGAAGTAGAAGTGGCAGACTGGCGGCTAACTTGCCCCCACTCTCTCGATTGCTAGCGCTATCCCCTCCACTGCGCTGAGAGTCGCAATACTTGCGTCAAATATATAAATGTATACGCGTAAATTGTCTTCTTTACTATAGCTGCTAAAATTGAGGGGAAAAATTCTCCGTTGTCTGATTTTCAAATATTTATTCGACGTGCGTTTGACAAACGAATTTTATATATATAGGGTGGGCCAAAGATCACTTTCTACTAAAATAAATTCGTAATTTTGTATTATTTTTTTTTTTTTTTTCATTAATTTACGAACTCTCTGGCGGTCAATAATTTAAAAGAATAATGAAACATCTTGTGTTTAGACTTAAATTTAATTTAAAATTAATGTTAAATTTTGATGTTTTGATTAAAAAAGAAAGAAGAATAGGTGGGAAGAAACTTTTGAATTGTAATTAAGATACGAAACGACAGTGTCTGTGTCACATTATATAAAAATCCACATGACATTAATAACATTAGACTGTGGATTTTTATGCATCCGAGGGAAACTTAAAGATACAAAATCGCTCGTAAGAAATCGCGCGTAAGAAAATACATTCGAGGTACAGCGTTTCTTATGACATTTGGCACGAGAAACAATTTTCTGTCCAGGTTCGATCTTTCCGGCTTGCGCTTTCAGAAGTATGACTTTCCATAAAAGTCTGCAGTCTGCGGAAGTAACGAATTCAACAGAGAAACGAGGTGACAACCGTAATAACCGAGCGATGCTCGCGGTCTGTCGTTTTTCGAAATTGCTTCGCCTCGAGAACGAAATCTTCCCTTCCTCAGAGTGGAAAATCTCATACACCGAGCTTTTTGCCCACTCCCCGCGACTTTTGCCATTATTCCCCTGCCGGAGAGAATACTCCAACGATATCGAGTATCGATATTCTCGTTCATCTTCAACCAATACGGGGAATCTCGCCGGATCCGTTTTCAAATTCCTTTCGTCGAGCGGAAGAGGAACGAAATTCGTAGAGAACGAGACTCGAAATGTGTTTTACAAAAAAAAAAAAAAAAAAAGGAGAGGAGGGAGTAACTATCGCAATAAGGGAACATACCGAAGTGAAATTTGGTATAAACGCTATATATTCGATATGTATCTTTTTTTCTTTATCGTTTATTGACGTTGAAGGGGTGAAAACTACCCTCTCGCTACCCAAAAGCGACGAATTATTGTATACGGTTCGGTCGCTCGTTACGGTCCGCAATCAGTTGCCAGCGCAAGTCGACAATTAAATAATTAACGAGTAAGTTTTTTTTTATAAATAAACGGTAATAAATTTTCTTCAATGTTTGTTGATGAAAACTTGTGTGTATTTAAATTTGCATTCAAATTGGAATCTTGATTGTAAAAAAAATTCGTTATTTTTGCATCTTTCTCTCTGGACGTACATATATATATATATATATATACACATACACACACTATTTTATATATACTAGTATATATAGTATATATATAATATAATATATATAATAGAGTATATATATATTATTTATTTTATATATAATATATATACTAGAATATATATAGTATATATATACTAGTATATATACTAGTATATATAGTGTATATTAGTGTATATATATACTAGTTTGTATATATATTGTATATACTAGTATGTATATATAGTGTATACACTAGTATGCATATATAGTGTATATATATAGTGTATATATATATTATTTTGCAAAAAAGAAACAGTTCATAAGATTGGTTTTCGTGGAACTTTCACAAAACTCTCTCTTTCTCTCTCTCTCTCTCTCTCTCTCTCTCTCTCTCTCTCTCTCTCTCTCTCGCCCTCTTTGTCTGCTGTCGGTGGTTCGCTCCCGAGCTGGGATGTCACCGTGAATTGCAGGCGATAACGAAGTCGATATTAACGAGGCGTTATTGCAATTCTCTGGCCGGGCAAACACCGTCACACGCGCGGGTTACAATGGCGGCGCGAGCGTTACACAGGCTTATCGGTCATTTTCATTAAGAATGGCTCGCCTGACACGGTACCTGTCCGAAGCTGTCTGAAGCGGCCGACAGTTTGACCAAGTTAGCTTTGCCCGGAGCCAGCCGCGTTGAACCGGCCACGCGAAACAATCAATCGGACGAGGGAAAATTCGAGTTTACGTTCCACAATACCCACCGAGGCCTGTTCCACCCTTCGTCCCCCCCCCCGTACATTCGATCGAACGTTTTAAATATCTTCTTTGTTCCGCGATCCTCGCGTGAAAATGAATTCCACGTTCCACGAGTAACAAGGATTTATGGAGCACTGTTTCGTTGCGTGCTTGTTGTTTAGTTACCAGTTGTCGGTAAATTACCAGTTAACAAATTGAAATGAAAAGGAAGAGTTCTGTTGAGTCAGTTTTTTTTTTTTTTTTTTTTTTTTAATTTTTCGCGATGTAATTGGTTTTTTTTTTAACAAAATTTGTAGAAACAGAATTTATACGATTATAATTCCTCATCGTTTCGTTATACTAGTTTAGTTTAGTTATCAACTTGTGTAAATTGGGCGTGAATTCCAAGTGTTGAATTAAAACTGAGAGTGTCGTTCTTTTTATGAATCTCTTCTCGCTTTTCTTCCAAAAAAAAAAATTATTGCATTTCATTTCAAACATTACACGTTGTAAGCAAAATCTGTGAGAGTAAGATTTTTCTCTTTTGTAAGATTTTCTGCGGTGTAGTTCTTTTGTAAGATTTTTTTTCTTTCTCTTCTTTTTTCGCGAATTTAACGTAAATTGTGATACAATATAGAAGCGCTCTATCTTGGATCACAGGTCCCTTCATTTTCTTTGATTCTCCGGGAGGAAATCGAATAAGAAGCGCTGTGACCGTGGTGTGTGGTCGCAATAAATCCCAAAGCGCCGCGCGCGGGCATTTCCCGACGACGATTTATTTCATGGCAATTTACTTCATCCCGCGTGTGTGTTCGGTCACGGTCGCACATGGCCGCAAAATTAGAGCCCTTCGCCTGACGCTTCACTCGATTACAGAACCGACCGACTTTTTCTCCCCGATCTCTTCTTTTTCTCTCTTTCTCTCTCTCTCTTCTAAATGCTTCGCAACGCAGTCACGTGCAAATTCGGGACGCCGTCATACGTAAAACTAATTCCATCCTCGAATACCCTTTCTTTCACGGTGGGCGCGGAATTTCAAATTCAATTTTGGGAGGGAAAACTAAAATTGAGTAACTTCCGGCGTGTTCACACGCGCGTAATATTCGATTCGCACGATTTACACTTTATAATAACGCTTAAAGTTGTAAACAATTGTTCAATTATTCCGCACTATTATACTCCAGAATAAGTCGTTTCGAAGGCCAGGACCTTTTTTGCATCTTCTGTTTCTAAGACTTCGAACTACCATTTGAAACGAAACAAAAGAAAATCGATTTTTGAAAAAATTTCAAACTGTCCTCACCCCTTGATTGTACGCTTCGGTGGCTGAGATTAGGGGTTAATACTCTGACCACGGGGAATTTACAACACCCGAATCCCTTCGTAACGATGGGCACTAGAGAATACAATACCGATAAGCCAGAGTCTAACGCAAGCATTAAAGCAAGAGTAATATGACCGAGAATAGTGAGACTCGAGACGTGTATTCACTTGGTTATTCGGTAACGAAGAAATAATTTAAATAATTTACACGTAAATACTCGGTTTTAGCATCTGTCCATTAAAAAAAAAAAATGATAGCGAGAAAGAGAGAAGTTCGATTGTTTCATCTGCAACCTTGGCTAACAAATGATGAATCTCATTGAATCTCTTGAGGCAAATTATTTCGTGTAGCCGTGGAATTGGACAAAATTGCGTAATTAATCCTTTTTCTCGGCGAGAGGGGAAGACGAGGTGTCGTCACAGTAGACAGTTATCCACTGTGCGCCGCCGGCACACTTTTATGAACGTAGGATGAGATCGTGGCAAGGAACTTTATTGAATTTAAATGAATTCATTTATATGCTAATTGACGAGCTGGCTGTTCGAGGCTAGGGCCGAAAATCGCATGAAATTTCTAGGTTGTCTACGATGTACCTCGGACGATTTGAAATCTGGTTACATCGCTTTTCCACTGTTCCATTGTACGATTTCAGATGTAATCTTATAAGTTTCGCGTACGTGTACGTATGAAATAGTTCACGAGGAAAGGGAAAAGTAATTAAGAATTGGTCTCTGTCAAGAAATCCGAGACGTCGTGTAAAAGTGGATCTTTAATAGTATCTCGATAGATTCGAAACTGTGTCAAGGTTTTTGGTCATTATTGTCACCCAGTTTTCGGTGCAGTTCGAGGGAAATGGTAGAAACGACGTGTTCCCGGGTGTGACTGAAAGACAAATTACTCGCAACGAGTCTCTGGACAGGCGAGAAATCTAAAAAAAAATTGTATTTTATTTTAGTTTGTTTCTTTTATTTTATTTTTTTTTTCGTTGAAGTCGAAATTAAATTGACTTCGATTTATTATAATTTCAATCAAATGACTCGCCCAGTTAAAATACAATTACACCTAAATACATCTGAAATCTTTCTCGTACATTTCCTTTTACTTTGTTGTAACTCGAAAGTACTTTTTCTACAGGAGTGGAAAAGATACTGCTGGAAAATTGCAAAAGTTACTTAACGCTAGAGTTAGCTGCGATTAAAGGAGATATTGATGAAAGTAAAAAGAATAGGAAACTTTACGACACAATGAAGTACACAGGCGTTTTACTTATACATTTTACGAAAAAATCTAAAATTTAAATCTCTGAAAAACACACTGTTTTACATCCAAATGTAAAATGATAAATGATAAACTGATTATTTTGACCATTTCTGTAACAAAATTGAAATTTAAATCTCTGAAAAATACACTGTTTTACATCCAAATGTAAAATATTCAAAAATGATAAACTGATTATTTTGACCATTTTTGTAACTAAATTTAAATTTAAACCTCTAAAAGAAACACACTGTTTTACATCCAAATGTAAAATATCCAAAAATAATAAACTGATTATTTTGACCATTTTTGTAACTAAATTTAAATTTAAACCTCTAAAAAAAATACACTGTTTTACATCCAAATGTAAAATATCCAAAAATAATAAACTGATTATTTTGACCATTTTTGTAACTAAATTTAAATTTAAACCTCTAAAAAAAATACACTGTTTTACATCCAAATGTAAAATATCCAAAAATAATAAACTGATTATTTTGACCATTTTTGTAACTAAATTTAAATTTAAACCTCTAAAAAAAAAAATACACTGTTTTACATCCAAATGTAAAATATCCAAAAACTGATTATTTTAACCATTTCTGTAACTAAATTTTTACACTGTTTTACATCCAAATGTAAAATAGTTCAACAAAGATGACGAATCGATCACATTTTGACCATTTTGGTAGTTAAATTGAAGAAGAAAAGCTTACGAGAAAGATGAAATGATCAGCGAAGCTTGAACACAAGCGTGGAGATATAATATTTTTAACAATATCCCCGTTCCATTAACATTATCCAGCGGAGAGGACTTTTTACTCTAGAATTAACCACGCGTAAAAATTCCTGGCATTCACGACGGGAGGAAAGTTTAAAGGTTTTAAAATTGAACTCGCTCTTCGAGACAAAAGGGATAAAACAAGCATCGTCGAGAATTTTAAAAAGTCTGCTCTTCTTTTTCTTCTTCTTCTTCTTCTTCTTCTTCGAAAACTGAAAAAGGTAGTCATTTTCGAAATAATTTTAATTTTCGAAATAAACTCATCTCCTACGTACCATCGATTATGGAAGAAAATCGAGTTCGAGTTTGTTTGTAATCCAGAGAAGATGGAAGCTCTCACGGAAGATGAGAATAAATCGCCGCTTATTTTGGACCAGCCAGCTGCGCCCTTCCCGATAATTGGTTCAAACACGCAGCCTCGGCATTCAAGTTTCATTAATTCCGTCGTCACGTTTTTTTTCTTCTTCTTCTTTTTTTTCTTTTCTTTTCTTTCTGGTTACCTGGTCCCGATATCATGAATTATTCGTTCGTCATTTGTCTGCAACTTCTGAGCGAGAATAGCTGATGCCGAACAGTTGTTCTCGCGTGAATTTCAGAGCACCGCGGAAACTTGAAATTCTGACTTAGGCTAATCGATTATCCAGGTCGATAATCGCGCGGTGAACGCGTTAATATTTATGACGATGAATGGGATGATTTTAGAGGCGATCGGGGAATTCGTCACCCCTTGTTTCTTCGTTTCACGAAATTTCTCCAATTTTCAGACAAAAAAAAAAAAAAAAAAAAAAAAAAAAGAGAAAAATATTTTCGTGAAAACGAATCTGTCAATAACATTATACCACGTATGAAAAAGTAATACGCGCGATGGCGAATTTTCGATAACGTGTCGAGTTACGCGATAGTAATACAAATGATATAAAAATTCGAGAAGGTACGTTGAAATGAATATTTGCGTTCTTTTACAGCTTCTGCCATTCCCTATTTTGCACTATGTGTTTGAACGAATTACAAAATATTTTTTAGCAATTTAAAAACCAAAGTCGCGCAGAATTCACCATTGAATCGGTTCACGAATTACAATTGCGAAAGTGATTCAGTTAAATCGATATTTCGTTGCATTGTAATACGTGTAATTTGTAATTGTAATTTGGATAAAATACGAAGTACTTTTAACAATTTAAAGACAGAGTTGCGCAGAATTGAATCGAATATTATAATTGCAAAGTAATTCACTTAAATCTTACAGAACACTTCGTTACATTTCAGTTCGTAATTCAGTTCTTTCGTTTAATTCAATTGCAATTTAATTCGGTTTTACGATTGAATTACAACGGAGGAAACGTGGCAGACTTAGCATTTAGGTGTGAAAAAGCGAAATGATCTTTGAGTGCTGTATATTCAATTTATTTAATTATTATATATAAATTGTGTTTAAACTATATTTAATTAATATATTTAAATATTTATTATAATATTGATCTATTATAGTAAATAGATTTTTGTAAAATTGTATTTAATTATTTGGTAATTGCTGTCTGTCTAACAATCTTGGAAAGAAATAATAAAGTCGAGGATTAAAAATATTTTAATATAATATTTAATATAATTATATTAATGTATATTATATATTATATTTAAATAATATTATATATTATATATTATATAATTATATAAATATAATATTTAATATAATTATTATCAATAATTTTTGAAATATATTTTATAATTATATTAATATTTATATATAATTATATAAATATAATATTTAATATAATTATTATCAATAATTTTTGATTATAACCATTAAGCCATTATCGAAAGTAGCTACTGCATACGTTACTTCTGTCCTTAATTAGTGAACTATATTTATGGAAATTTTAGATTTTGCCAAAACATATCATTTACTTTCACGAGAAATAATATCTCGAGAAAATTAGACGCGTCGATGCTGTAGATTCCTTTATTTTCGACTTTTTGTTCCATCCAGTAATCCAGGTCTTTTAATTGAAAACTATTCGTTTCAACGCGAAACTGTCCAACGTTTTTCGAACAAATTTCAAAACAATCTACGAAAAAGTCTTCTCATAGTTTCGCTTAGAACAGAAAGAGGGAGAGGGGAGAAAAAAAAGAGAAGAGGGAAATAGTTGATCGAATAGTACGTCACGAGTAGCAAGGTATTTCCACGTGGAGTCGCGCCGATTGAAAAACAAAGTTTCGATTCGGCTGGATTCCAGTTTAAACTAGTCGTTGGCACTAATTAACTAGTTACCGAGGCACGCAAAGATAATTTGTCAGCGTACGGCATGTCGCGCGCGCTTCCTTCCTGTATTGGAATCGATTTCGGAGTTTAATTAACGAAGCTAATTTCTATTCGTCTACAATTGATCTGCTGCCATCGGTACCACGATCGCAACGACGATCAAGCACCTCGGCCTGATCCGAAATTCTATGCCGCGTAATGTACAATATAATATATTTAACGTTGCGACTTCGTTCCGTTTCATCTTGAAAATTAACCGACTGCGGACCGTAACGAGTGACCGAACCGTATACAGCAATTACGTCGCTTCCTTTTTGACCTCGTCGTTATCATATGATATCACTGGATAGAAATTACTGAGAAGTGATAAATTTCTCATTCGCTTTGCCCGGATTATATACTTAAATATACTTGAAACTGAGGAAATATTGCAATTTTAGGGGGTTATTGCACAATCAAGGTTAATTTAACTTCAAACTTACTTACCTCTTTCTCTGTGTCATTAATTTTCTCTGTTTTTCCTATCCTTTTGTTGTAGAGAACTTTTAATTCTCTCTTTGATTGGATTTTCATCATTTTTTGGACTCTGCTGTTTATATCTTCTCAAATTTAATATTCACCATTGCCTAATGTTTTCGGTGTTTAATTTCCAAGTTAATTTTTATTCTTAATTTTTCTTCTCTTGTTCTATTTTTAATTTTTAATTCTCTCTGCTTTTTTTTTTTTTTTTTTTTTGCTTGACTGAATTTTATCATTCTTTGGATTATTTAGGCACACTCGTTTTGAAAGTACAAACATCATTTCCTTAAATTTAATATTCATTATTGCTTACGGCAGGTGAACGTAGGAACAGTTTTTGAGATCAAATTCAATCTTATTACTGTTTTCGTTTCATTTCATTTCACACGGTTTATGGTACATATATAAATAGTATATCACGATCTCTGTTTGTTTCAGGTGTGTGCGGTTCACTATTCGCAGAATGCGCGCAGAAAATCCAACAAGGTTAGTTCGCCGCTTCAATTTCATTTTCAGTCAACATTTTTTCGTAATAAAACGAAAAGATAAGAATGATAAAAAAAATAAATGATTATGTTTGATGACATGACACGCAAAGAGAAATATACGGAGCGGAGAGAGTTGCGAGATATTTTATCATCTTCAGCAAGTAATATATCACGCTTGGGTATTATTTGAATGAAATATTTGAAACATGATTGATGAAACGATATGTCTTATTTGAACAAGCAAATAATTTCCCTCTAAATTATGTTACGAAGCAATTTTGCGTGTTTATTTCATTCCTTATTTCATCTGTTTCTACAAACAATTTCTGTCAAATGGTCAAACAGTTTCTAATTCCGTTCGTATAAAATTCCTTCTCACTTCCGCTTTGTTATTTTATTTATAGTGAATTAACTCAAACGAAAGATTTTTTTGCAAACGATTTATTTGACTTGGACTCAAGGTGAAGTCAACTTTTCCTAAGTTATATTTCAAGTAACAATGATAAATCTGAAAATTTGTTTCTTTTTTCTTTTTTTTTTCTTATCTCTATTTTCAATAAAATTTGCCGAATCTTTTTGACATAACCAATAAACAAGAAACATTACTAAGTTGTGTCTTTTTGACATAACCAATAAACAAGAAACATTACTAAGTTGTGTCTTTTTGACATAACTTATAACCAAGGAACATTAATAACAATGTGAATCATTGTACTGCGGATTTTTATATAATTTGATGTGTTTTTGATTACATAATCTAAAAATACACTGCAACATAATACATAACATAAATACGTAAATACGTGACCTAAAAATATACGACCTACATGGAAAATTTCACTTACTAAGAATTACAACGAGCCATTTCCACTTTGGATATTTTCCACGTTCTTTTATGTCACGTACATTATTACGTGTTTCAGCATTTTTAAATCTCTCACGAACGCATAGAAAATCTGCGTTCTGTCAATCGTGAAACGCTGAAACACTCTCCTGATTTCAGCGGAAATATAATCGCTGTATAATTCAAAAAGATCTTTGAAATTTATCTTTCTATTGAAATATATATTTAACAAATATATATTACATCTGATTTATACAAGGTGGGCCAAAAATCACTTTAACAAATATATATATTTAACAAATATATATTACATCTGATTTATACAGGGTGGGCCAAAAATCACTTTCTACTAAAATAAATAAAACTTTCTTTTGCAGATTTTTGAAACATAGTGAAAAAATCACTTAAATTTAATTTAAAGTCAACAAAATTAGTTAGCTTTCTTATACTTCGATGTTTTATTAAAAAAAAAAAAAAAATAGGTGGGAAGAAACTTCTGACCCACTCTGTATATTATTTCATCATCTAATATTCTCTATTATCTGACATAATCGCTCCGAAAAAAAAAAAAAAAAAATAATGTAAAGTGAATGTACGTAAGTTAGTTCCAAAAGATTTTTCTATTTTCCATTTCTTTTTTTTTTTTTTTTTCTTACTCGAGCAACTACGAAAAAATAATTAAATAAAATGTTTTTCGAACGTTCAATTAAAAGGTGAGATCGAATCAGGTGTTGTAACGCGTCTGACCGGCATAAGAGGTCGGGCAGCGCAATTTTTTCGATTAATCGCACCGGCCCCATCTAATTTATAGGTTCTTAGTTACCTTGGCAGCGAGTACGTCATAACTTCGCCAACGTGCAGACGTGATGTCGTCGAGACGTAAAGGGGATATTGATTTCTCAGTTCGTCGCAACCGTCGGCACATCGAAATCCAAATGTTATAATGAATTAATTCGCGTCCCTATTCACCGTGACCGCACTGTCACGTCTGCACATACACGCATCATATCCACTGTATCCAGAGCTGTAACGTCATTTCATAATCGTGTTCATCCGCCTATGTACATACGTTGGAATGATAGGTACCTAATGAGGCCATGTGTGATTGAATTTACGAACCTCCGAGCAAAATAATTGCAGGGGAGAGATTAAAATAAAATAAATGGTCAAATTGATGTTGACACCGAGGCCGACGACTATTAAAGTGTAAAATTTCCATCGGGGACATTAAAGCAAAAGGGGAAAAAAAAAAAAAAAAGAAAGAAAAAAGCCTTTCATTCGTCACAGAAAAGAAAGAAAAAAAAGGGAAACGCGCAGTTGGTTTTTGGTTTTTGCCCGATTATAAGGGAGATGGAATTCTCGATCATCATCGTAGATATTCCCGCGTATCAGCCGTGAATTTGCATACGCTACCGGTCAGTAACCACTGTCATCGAGTAAAATGTAGTCTCAATTACTTGGAATCCTCTTGCCCGGCTCTGTCCGAGAGCAATTTAGAATTCGAATTGATATCACTTCATCGTGCACCTTATTAATTGCACGGGACGACGTTGAAAATCGATAGGAAAATCGCGCTATTTTCTTTTTTTTTTTTTTTTTCTTTTTTCTTTCCTTTCTTTTATGAACGAAAGAGAATCCGAAAGTGAGCAGTGCTGAAACAAAAAGTACTTGATATAGTAATTGAAATCTATTCTTATTGAAACATATATGAATAGTTAATGAAATTCTTGTTGAAATATACTATTCGATATACTATATTAAAGAATACTCAATGAAATTCTTATTCAAATATATTATTCATATTATTCATAATTGAAGAATACTGTTTGAGAATTTATTTTTTACTCGACAGTGATACGTAAGAATGTATCGAATGTGCGAGTGGGAATTATTAATTATTTAAGACGTATTACAAGTATATATTATACTTATATTATATATTATATATATAATACTTAAGTTATATTATATTATATATATAATATAATATAACTTTATATTTATTATATTTATTATATGTATTATATTTAAGTTATATTACAATATATAAGTATATAACTATATATAACTATGACTATATAGTTATATAACTATACATAACTATAACTATATAAGTATATATAACTATAACTATATAACTACATATAACTATAAGTTATGTTATAATATATAACTATATTATATATTATACTTAAGTTATATTATAGTATAATAGTATAAAATTATAGTATAACTTAAGTATAATATATATTATACTATAATCTAACTTAAGTATAATATATATTATACTATAATCTAACTTAAGTATAATATATATATAGTATAATATAACTTAAGTATATATATATATTATAAGTTATATTATACTATATTACAAGTATATATAAATAATAAAAATGTTTAAGCGTTTAACTAGAAATTGTTACTTGGAATAACATTTCAAGTTTGGAAACATTCATCGACTGCTTCAGATATTATTTCAGAGGGTAATGGACCAAAGGAAATATTGAATGAAAAATAAATATTAATGATATGATATTTCTGATATAATATCAATGATACAATATTTCTGAGAAAGGACTGAGAATGATTTGTCGCATAGATATATTTATATTTTATTTGAAATATCATTTTGTATAACACTGATAACGCAAGGTCGTGCAATTAGTCTAAAGTCTTTTTTTCTTCTCTACGTCACTTTGTATAGCTTCTTTTTTTTTTTTTTTTTTTCAATTTAGTGTACTTGGTAACTGGGACAAAGAAGTTGCTTCTAATTGCACGCGTTCAGAAATATGACAAATATTTGGAACGCTTACTATAATGTTCCCTCTCGTGTTTTTTTAGCTTTCAGTTGAAACTCTGCTTCATTAATTAAAACTTGTGGAAATTCCGTCCGATCGTCCGGAATCATTTCACGTAACTTTTTCTTCTTCTTCTTCTTCTTTTTCTATTTTTTTTAATGAATATCAGCCTATTACAAAAGTGAGAAACGAATAAATTATCTCTGCTTTCGTCTATCTAAAAGTTCATATATATATGTTGTAAATTATAATTTATAATAACGTATGGGTCAATAATATTATAAATTTACGTACATTATGTTCCCTGGTACTTTTATTTCTCTGCCTTTCGTTAGTTAGAATCATTAATATTCCTGATATTCATTTGTATGGCTGAAATTATGCGTTTTTTTACGAGTTAGTCTACCAAGTAAGTAAGTTTTATGGTACATTACAATAGACTGCGAGATTTTATGTGTCTTTAAATTTTTACGAACGTAAATTAAAAATTTTTTTTTCTTACGTAACTGTGGAAACAGAACCTAAATGAAAATTTGTCTCGTTTGCTAAATGTTTTACTCTCACGACATTTACGTATTTCTAGGCGTATAATTTCTTGACATATAATACTGCATATTATTTTATATGTAATATACTAGTATAATAATATACTACATACTAATGCATTTTACTACGTACACTAATATACTACATACTGATACACATATTGAAAGTGCATTATAATATACACATATTCACATACACACACTAATACATATAATATTAGTGGATTATAACATATTAAAATATAATACTAATATTATTATGCTAGTATTAAATGTATTATATGTATTATATAATACTAGTATAATAATATACTATATGCTGATGCATATTATTATATATATTAATATACTACATACCAATACATACTGATGCATATTATTATATACATTAATGCACTACGTACTAATATTACACATATTATATGTATTATATGAGACTAATGTGCATATTAAAGGGTATAATAATATTAGTCATTAGTTAATATTAGTAAATATAGTATAATACTATTAGTATTATATTATATATACTAGTATAGTATAATAATATTAGCATATATACTAATTATACTAGTATTGTATGCATTATATAATACTAGTGTAATAATATAGTACATGCTAATGCATATTGTTATATACATTAATATACTACTACACATATTATATGTATTATATGAGACTAATGTGCATATTAAAGAGTATAATAATATTAGTCATTAGTTAATATTAGTATATATAGTATATGATATATAGTATATATATGTATATAATATAATACTAGTATATTAGTATATTAACTAATAACATACTAGTATATATAGTATAATATATATAATATAATACTATTAGCATTATATTATATATACTTAAGTATATTATATATACTATTGCATTATATACATTATATATATATAGTATAATAATATGAGTATATATACTAATTATACTAGTATTATATGCATTATACAATACTGGTACAATAATATATCACTACATATTAATACACGTATTACACATATCATATAATACCCAAAATACTACTCTCTTTTTGCACTTTTGCAAACTTGCAGTTCGCAACTTCCTCCCCCCCCCCCCCCTCCCAATCCAAATCGTGGATCTATTAATTAACAAAACGTCGTGCCGAGCATGAACACACGATTGCACGATTTCACGGAAATTATGATCTCCAACCTCGTCTCAGTTG
Organism: Frieseomelitta varia; assembly: GCF_011392965.1. Lineage (NCBI taxonomy): Eukaryota > Metazoa > Arthropoda > Insecta > Hymenoptera > Apidae > Frieseomelitta > Frieseomelitta varia. The sequence goes on from NW_025109272.1 coordinate 606,935, forward strand.
CAACGCAATCTCATTAATATTACTCAACCGTATTGTCCACGATTATTAATAGTCTCTTTGCATCCCTGTTAGATTAGAACAATGTATCGTTCCCCTTTTGTTTCACCTGGGCTCGTTGTACAGTCTTAACTGGCGCTTGGATCGCGGCGGGAGTGGGAAGGAAAGTAAGGAACACAATGATAATAGAAAATTCGATCTGTTCCACTGAGCGTACTGGCGACGGGGACAACTGGGTGGGGGGAGGGCGAGTGGTAGGGGACGAAGGCTGAGACGGAAGGAAGGAGAGAAATCCGGTGGTAAAGGTTAGGAATACGTCCGATGAGCGGGAGGTGGCTGTTGGTAAGACAGTAAGCTAGGCATGAAGTTTGCCATCTCGTTTCGCCCTTTTCTTCTCTTCTCTTCTCTTTTCTTTTTCTTTTTCTTTTTCTTTTTCTTTTTCTTTTTCTTTTTCTTTTTTTTCGCCATTGTGCGCGCGTCACTTTCCTCGACTTTCTAGGGAAACGACTTTCCATTGTTGGCCCGAGCTTTTTCTCGTAACCTTTGTGGGAGGGTGGCCGGTGTACATAAGCATGTAGCACACTCCCTACAGATATAATACGCGCAATCTTTCTGCTATACGTAGTTCCTCACTCCCTCTTTCTCTCTCTCTCTCTCTCTCTCTCTCTCTCTCGTTCTCTCTCTTTGTGTATTCTGTCGTATCCTTTATATCCTGTCACCTCTTGCCTGCTACACCCTTCTTCTCCGTCCTTCTCTTAGGCCCAACGTTCATCCTGCAAGCCATCGAATACAGAGGTAGAGAGAAGTCTCCAGGTGGGCGGAGATCGATAGAACCGCGACCCAGCTTTACCCAAGCAGGCCGGGCAACACGCTACCACGCTAGTTTCCGCGATCTCTCTCTCTCTCTCTCTCTCTCTCTCTCTCTCTCTCTCTCTCTCTCTCTCTGTGTGTATGTGTACACGACACGTACACTGCCCTCCATAAGTATTTTCCACTCCCGTCAGAAGTTATTGCAAACGTGCATTATAACGTGATTCGTAGACGCGGGAGAGTTCTCGATCGAATTTTCGTCTTTGATCCTTACGGCCGGGTAGCCAGTTGCAAGTGTTGTTGGCGGGTATTGGCAGACGCGTATGAGGGTTGATGGATACCTGGTAATGAGAATGATCGTCGATGCTAATTAGAAGAACGAGCAAAGAAGGCCAGAAGATGACCGGTTTTTCTTTGCGCCCCTTCTAATTAGCATCGGTTCATGTTTCAGCTCTTTGGTGTTGGCTGGGTTTAAAATTGTCCCACATTTCTTTTCACAGTTAATTCATGGTGGAATATTTTTTCACGGAGATCGGGGAGGTCATTGGCAATTTTTAACGTTTTATACGACTAACCATATATATTTTTTTTTTCTTCGCGACTAAATGCGTCCGTGTAATAAAATGGTTGAATTGAAGAAAAAAAATATTTTTATTAAGTTAAGTATATATATATATATACTTATATGTAATATACCTATATCACCTAAAGATGTGTTTCAATGAATTTCATTTCAAAACGTTAGTTGCATGGTAAGATTATTTGTGTGTATTCCCACTCTGTAATAAAGAATTTATTTAAATATTACTTTCTTTTCATTTTCAGAAATATTTTATATTTAATAATTGAAATAAACCTTTTCCTTTTTTTGTATTAAAAAAAATTCCGCGTAGAGTTTAAAATTGTGTGCCCCCAACGGTTAATCGTCATGTCAAACCCTGAAGTTTCATACGTTTTATGATTAGCCAGTCGTTCGAAATAGATCTCGCGAAACGTCAATTATTATTTGTCACACGATGAATCACAAAAGTGTTCGCACTATGATTCTTGCGAATGAAATAACTAATTAATTAAGTTTTATTACTACGAAAGTATATATTATATTATATATTAATTATATATAAAATTATATAAATTTTATTGTTATATTATTAATGTGCCAATCTTCGACCCACCCTGGGTCAAATTTAATTTCCTTCTTGTACACGCGTTTCCCAAGGTATTCCTCTCCAGTTGCAATGACATTGAACGCTGACAAATATCCTATTTTCAGTACGTGCGACGCGAGAAACGAACTTTTTTAAAGTGTGTATATTAGCGTGGGTCGAAAAGTGCCAGGCTTGGCCGCGTATGTCGTCAGCGTTTAAACGTCGTCGAGGGTTAAAGGAGTGCTAATACACAGGGTGTCTCAGCTAAATGGCATCTCTTCGCGGGACAAAGTTGCACTTGCAATTTCAAAAAAACTCCGTCGAAAGACAATTTTTTTCCGAGGTCGTTCTTTTGCAAGATTTGGAAGTTATCTTGTCATATATATACGTATTCTTTTTTACAAGATTTGGAGGTTATCTTGTTAGATACATATATATATATTTGCAAGATTTGAAGGTTATTTTGTTAGATACATATATATATATATATATATATATATATATATATATATATATATATTTGCAGAATTTGAAGATTATCTTGTTAGATATATATATATATATATATATATATATATATATATATTTGCAAGATTTGGAGGTTATCTTGTTAGATACATACATATATATATATATATATATATATATATTTGCAGAATTTGAAGATTATCTTGTTAGATACATATATATATATATATATATATATATATATATATTTGCAAGATTTGAAGGTTATCTTGTTAGATATATATATATATATTCTTTTTTGCAAGATTTGGAGGTTATATTGTTAGATACATATATATGTATATATATTTTTGCAAGATTTGAAGGTTATCTTGTTAGATACATATATATGTATATATATTTTTTACAAGATTTGGAGGTTATCTTGTTAGATACATATATATATATATATATATTTTTTTTTTGCAGAATTTGGAGGTTATATTGTTAGTTATATATGTATATATACATATATATATATTTTTGCTAGATTTGGAGGTTATCTTGTTAGATATATATATATACATATATTTTCTTTTTTGCAAGATTGGAGGTTATATTGTTAGATACATATATATGTATATATATTTTTGCAAGATTTGAAGGTTATCTTGTTAGATACATATATATATATATATATTTTTTTTTTGCAAGCTTTGAAGGTTATCTTGTTAGATATATATGCACATGAGCAATGAACTCGATCTAATTTGATATAACCAGATTAAATACAAATGTCTCTTGCTCGCGAGAAACTTAGGTATTCCGCGACGACTTTGGCACATTCGACGATTTTCACATTTATTTACTCACAGATAACACTCATCGTCCTTCCGCAACGCAGTTTTTAATTATCTTCTGGGAACAATTAAATAATTCGGTTAGAAATAATCGTGACGAAGAAGATACAGCTCTGGGTCGTCTCGCGATTTCACGCACTACTTCCTTCCCATTTGTACCATTCAAGAACAGTCTTAATAGAAAGGGGGGGAGAAAAAAAAGAAAAAACAGAATTCTGTTCTGAAAAAGAGTTAGTTACCTACAATTATCTGAAATGAAGGCTATTAAAATTCAGCATTTCGTCATACGTATTGTATTCGTCCTTGGCGTGGTACTTTTCGCTTAATCGTGCAAAAGATTCGCATTATGTCGTAGAGAAGAGAGAGAGAAAGAGAGAGAGAGAGAGAGAGAGAAAAAAGAAAAGCAATAGAAGAAGAATATTTTATGTTGACACGTTTCACTCGTTTCGGAATAGCACACCGCGAGAACGAGAAGTTGGCGAAACAGAGAATGTTATTGTACATATTGTACATACAACCACCATCGCTCGTTCGTATTCCACGAGACTTTGCTGTTAAAATATTTGCACCGGTATGCCATCGTTGCTGTATTGTTTGAATATGCTAAACGACTTAAGACGAAATTTTACGTACGCGTTAGACTTTCAAGAAAAATACTCGCTGTTACTGTCTCTACCGAGTTTTCCATACTGTTCGCGATAGAGTTATGGAGATAGAAGTAGTGTACGACCAAAAGTAGTGCCATTGCATTATCGCTATTTTTACCAATCTTAAAGGCTAATCGAAGTATCAAATTTTGTAAATTTTTATTAACCCATTTTTTTAATAATATTTTTTAATAATATTTTCATAGTATTTTTTTTTCATATTCGTGACAAAACCGTGTACATTATACAGACGTTTGTCCGTGGAATTTTACTTCCCGATTTGATGAAAATAAATGTAAAGAACTTGCCACAAAATTGACCTTAACCTTGAATCTCAAAGTTAAAAATTTTTCCTTTTTTTTTTTGCACTGCAGTCTACTCATCACGAAGGTAAAACTTTTCCAAGAAACCACAGGTCGCAACCTAATAGTTTTCTTGGAAAATGACAAAAAAGTTTCTTAATCATTTAATGCTGCGGAACCGTACATACGTTCTAACAGCGACTTTATAGTTCTGGACTCTATAACTCTTAGGTTTCACTAACATTTGATTTGTCACAGTGGTAACATCAGTGTGAGTTTAAATAATCAGACTGAAAACAATAAAACTAATTGTCAACATCATTCGAAATATAAACATTTACATCCACGCGTCCAGAACCATAAAGTCGCTGTTAGAACGCACGCGTCCGCAGGTGTGACTTTCGTGCCATTTTCTCAAGAGAACTATCAGGTTCTCAAAGTTTTGATTTTGAAATCTTGAGATTCTTCGCATCTAATTTAATTTCCGGTAATTAATTAAATCGAAGGTCTAGAATTCATCTACGATAGCCACGGAACAAAATGTTTCTTTTCATCCTGTACAATTTAACAATTGCAATATCACCTTTTCGTAAGTTTCCCGACATTTTTGTCTTTCGTACTAAAATCAAAGATTCTTATTTGAATCTTGTTTCTTTTTTTTTTTTTTTTTTTTTTCTTTCTTAAATTCCTTTATAATTTCTTAACACAAAAGTCCTTTCGTTCAGATACGCCTCGGCGTAAAACCCTGGTGTTTCAATTACTTCGAAAAGCTTTTTCACCAAGCTTTCGCTTCGCTTTTAATATTGTCCACTCGAGCCAGATTAACAATTGAAACACGCGTTTGAGAACGATTAAAACACGAGAACACGGCGGTGCTTTATATTTTACGCTGGTTACACCGTCGATGTTTTATTTGAACGCGCGCGCGCGCGCGCGCGCACGCACACATTCTCGTTTTATTTTCATCGCGCGACTTTAACACTGTCTGTCGGAATGTCGATTACATCGACGATTAAGCTTCGTTACCGTTACCGATTTGCCTGATGCGCACATATCGCTCAATTAATATTTCTGCCCGATCTGCAGAGTTTCCGCAGTTGTGGCAACTGTCTTGACGATTCAATTAACAATTACGTACGTACGGTGGCGTTCTGTGTCGCTTCCTGCAGCGAGCAGCGCACATAACACAGCAAACATAGTTACACACTGATGTTTCGGAGCGCTGATGGTGTATCTCCAGCTCAAAATGGAGTTGCACCGTGGCCAAACTGCGTGAGAAAATAATCGAAGAATAAATAGAACGATAGTTTCTCCGTAATCCATGAATGAATTGAAATTAAATCGAAAGTGAGTACGCGTATGAGTATGAATTGTATTAATAATGATACGCTTCGTTATATGATTCTATAATAATAATCATCGCTAGTAGTAATTCTATTTCTGATAATAACTTCCAATAATTTTATTCTCAAAAAAAAAAAAAAAAGAAAACTAGTTTCGTATAAAAATTTTCTTTTCGAATAAATTAAATTAAATTAAAAAATGCGTCGAGTATGTGCGTGTGCTTGAACGAATTCTATTTTTAATAATTCTACTTTATCAATAATTCTCTCTGTTTCAATAATAATATTTCCCAGCGATTCTGTAATAATATTCGGATAATAATTTCTCGATAACTTTATTCTTCAAAAGAATATTCTTTCTCTTTTGTGCTGTTCGCGACACGTATACCACTCGTGTGGCGATACAAGGGGCTCGACTTGGTTCTATGAGCGAAAATCCATCCTGGTGTAAGTCCAGAGATCACAGTGGCCAAGCTATTTTACCATAACGATCGATGCAGCAGGGATATTGGTAATATTTATGAATACAAATGCAACAAAAAAGCTCCTCTGTGATGCAGTCAAGTATACGCGCGCCTATCCGTGGTATTTTCGATTTATTCAGAAATTAAGGGAGCGTGAACGCTTTGAGGAAATTGTTGCTCTACATTTTCATATAAATTCCCTCGTTTTCTACTCAAGGAATTCCACCGTGTTAATTGTTATTAATTCTGAATTGCCGGTAAACCACGTTACTACGTTAATGCGAGTGTGAATTATTTATTCACGGTGCGGTTGCAATTACAATGCTAGCTTATCAGCGAAAGAACAGGAGAATTTAATCAGCGACGCGATAGGAATGAAATTATCAACAATCTCAGTTAAAGCATAATACTCTCTTCGAACTTTCCTGTTCTTTGAATTTTCCAAATTTTATTTTTAATTCGTAATTCCTCTTGCGTGTTTTGTTAAATTTAAAGTATTCCAGCAATATGATCATTTCAAACAGAGGCTAACGTCTAACTAAGTCATGGCTAATTGGCTAACTTTCCTCACCCCTCCACTACATTGTTCTCTCTACTACATTGAAATTTCCCCCACTCTCTCGCGAGTGAGCCCCCACTCTCTCGGACTGTGCAAGTGGAGGGGATCGATGCAGTGGAGAGGGGGTAACGCTAGCGGTCAAGAGTGGGGGCAAGTTAGCCACCTCTGATTCAAATATATGCACTCGTTAATGAACTCTCCAGCGTTCGTTCCATTGTCTGTAGGTTATGTCGATGCGAATGCTGTCTGATAAATTGTTAGAACTCTTGGCTTTTCGTCGTCGTCAGTCGTACGCACGCGCCTGCGCACTAATTTCTTTTTAACACTATCCCACGACGAGGGAAGTTCGACGAGATGACGACAAAATAAAAAAGAATTTGGAATTTGGAATTTTAAGATCTTTTTAATCGTTTTGTTCCAGAATTTTCTCCACCTTCAATATTCATTCGTTTATCATTCCAGTGATTTTTCACTAATTATTCCCTTTAATTTTCCTCAGTTTCTGACATCGAGTCGAATCAATTTTGGCAACATTCTAGTAAACACATTTCAATGAAAATTCCACTCCAGTTTTGAAGTCCAATTTGCCACTCGATTCGCCCGATTCGTGAAACGCCGAAACAGTAATTTCAGAAGTGATCCAACGGGTAGAAAACTTACGTAATTACGAGATGAGCGGCCGGCAATATATTGTTCGCGGTGCATTTGAAGTAATCAATATATCGCAGTATAGCACGCGCGCTTTCGTAAAGAGCTGGAATTTGGGCTCCGGGCCGATCGATGCGGCCGAATTATTGGGAAAATTACGCGTCATTTGGCTCGTTGATGGGAATACCTCGTTTTAAATACATTTTTCGCCGAATGATCGAAGACATTAAAACACCCTCGTGGTGCATTCGGCCAAAGAAGCATTGGCACACTAGCTAGGTTTTTTTTTTTTTTCTTTTTTTTTTGGCAGTATCTTTGTGAAAACAAAAATGATCTATGTGTCAGCGGAGTCTGTTTCCGTAAACGGTCCACTGCGCACGAAAGGAACGTGCAGTGGTAGTAATTCGCAGTAATGAGTCGTGCAATGATAATAAAAGAAGTATGAAAAATTCGTGACTCGAAGATGCATTGGCACAGCTGGCCTTTTGGCAACACCTCTGCGAAAACAAATGATGTATGTATTAGAGAGTATCTATTTCCATAAATGGTTCGCTGCATGCAAAAAAAACAAAAAAAACAATATAACGCAAGAAGTATAAAAATTCAGAGAGTCGAAAAAGCACGCATCTAGTTTTTTTTTTTTTTTTGGCGATATCTTTGTATTAACGAAATTTGTTTTCATAATGCATACAAAAACAATGTGCATAGTGGCATCAAAATTATTTCATGTTCTTTTTATATATGGGGTGAGCCAAAAATCACTTCCTACCGTGAAAATGAATCCGTAATTTTTTTAATTATTTTCTTCATTAATTTGCAAACACTCTGGATCAGTCAGCGGAAAGAAATAATTTTTAAAAATGATGAAAATTGGTGTGAAAAATCGTGTTTGTACCTGAATTTCATTTAGAATTAATAAAATCAGTTTTTCCTCGTATTTTGATGTTTTATTAAAAAGATGTAATATATGATCAACACCGTAGAGCCTTTTTGATTCTTTGAATTTTTATATCACTTGTATTGTTAACTCGTTATTAGAAATTGTGTTACTTTTCGTACATAATAAACTATTTACAGATTTTGTTAATGTATAACCATTTTGTTTTCACAAAAACATCGCAAGGGGACTAAATGTACCAACACTTTGTTTATCCACTGTATTAATTGCTCGATTCGATGCATGAAAGGAAAACAGATTAAGCCTTCCAATTAATGCAGACAGCGTTGAAAAACGCGCGTTGGAGGATTGTTTTGTTTAAAAATGTTTCGCTAAGGGCGTGTCGGGAATCGAATCGATTTCTCGTGGCGATTAATCTTTCGTTGTACGGCAAGTGTTATCAACGTTTAGATTTCAACGTGGTTGTAAAATGCGTTGTTGCCTCGTGCCGCGCTGCCTAATAAAAGCAAATATTAACACTTTGCCCCCGTAAAAATTTCATTCGCGATGTGACAAGTTACTTTCTGTTATTATACTTTCGACTCTCGACTGCTGTCGTTGAAGATTTGAGAATGTTAGCAAAATCACTGGATATCAATGAAATTACTTAATTTTGGAATTTTATTGTCAATCTCTGTCAAGAAAAAAAGAAGACAAAATAAAATTTAATGAAATTCAATACAACATAAATTGCTATTTGATATAACACAAATTGTCATCCATCGCCCAACGATACTAATTTCTTGTTATTTAGTTAAACAGACTATTAATTCGTTGTAAAGGTGAAAAAGAAAAAAACACCGTCTTAAGAAAACATTTAAAAAAACATTTAATATCACCAAAAACAATCTCATATGTTTAACAAGTTGCAAAGACTGAAAGCTCCACTAACTAGTGACTTTAATTGTGAAAAAACATTATGTATCATTTAACACCGTTTTTCGTCAGAAATCATAGTCAAGAAAATGCTCGTTAACATTATCAAAAACAATCCCTGTGTTTTTAATAATTGCAAAGACTAAAAGACTACTCTAGTGATTTTAACTGTTCCAGTGATTTTAACACCAATGTTAATATTGAAGAAAGAAGAAAATATTGAAGAAAATCCAACCAGAAGTCAGGATCAAGAAAACTCTCGTTAATGTTACCAGAAACAATCTTACGTATCTAACAAAGTCGCAAAATACCGAAAAGAGAGAATAATACAGTAGCATAGTGACTTTAATTGCCCTGGTAATTCGAACCGACAGTGTCGAAAACCGGCTGGTATGCGCCCCGCTTAAAACAACAAGAATCGTCGTTTTCTCAAAAAGTACATATTTCCAGAAGTTTTCCGACTGTATCGGCGAAATCTCGCGAAACAGGCATATACACAGGTATATATACCAAGTATATACACACTGCAACGTTATGCATACATTCGGCATTAGGGCATGCCGAAGTGATATTAATGCTTCATGCGGAGACGTAAACCGCTGGCTGGAAAAATCGATAATCCTGGGTTTCGAGCTGTGTGTCGCGTGAGGTGCACTAGTTACACTATAACTATCATCAATCTCTCTCTCTCTCTCTCTCTCTCTCACCATCTTTTTCTCTTTTTTTTTCTTTTCGCTTTTCAATCTTTCCTTCTTTCCGTTCCCTCTTCATCTTTTTCTTTCTTTTTTTTTTCTTTTCATTTTTCAATCTTTCCTTCTTCTCTCTTTTTTCTCTTTTCTTCTCTCTCTCTCTCTCCATTTTTTTCTCTTTTTTTTCTTTTCACTTTTCAATCTTTCCTTTTTTCTCTCTGCTCGCTCTTCATCTTTTTCTTTCTTTTTTTTCCTTTTCACTTTTCAATCTTTCCTTCTTCTTTCTCTCTCTCTCTCTCTCTCCATCTTTTTCTCTTTTTTTTTCGTTTTTCAATCTTTCCTTTTTTCTCTCTTCATCTTTTTCTCTCTTTTTTTTTTCTTTCCATTTTTCAATCTTTCCTTCTTCTCTCTCTCTCTCTCTCTCTCTCTCTCACACACACTCCATCTTTTTCTCTTTTTTTCTTTTCGCTTTTCAATCTTTCCTTTTTTCTCTCCGCTCTCTCTTCACCTTTTTCTCTCTTTTTCTTTTCTTTTCATTTTTTCAATCTTTCCTTCTTCTCTCTTTTTTCCCTTTTCTACTCTTTCTCTCTCTCTCTCTCTCTCTCTCTCTCACTTTTTTTTCAGTCTCTTGCACAATGGCCGAAGGTGAAGTGCATGACGTTGGATACTTCTCTTCATCCGCCGCGTCGCATTTGTCGTCTGATAAACTTCTCCCGTAATAACGTTGGTATTTAATAACTAGCCTGGGAGGCAAACTGTCCGCATTCTGAACATTAAAACATATTAACTTACTACGATCTTCCGCCGCTTCGTTTAATCAGCTAATGCACGGGTGCCCCTCTATTGCTTCCGTTCTGCGAGCTTTCGTTGGGGGGGAAAAAAAAAGAAAGAAAGAAAGAAAGAAAGGGAAAGTTCGCTTTGATTTGCCCCTTTTCTTGATAAATTTATCTCACGGACGATCGAGGATGATGATAACGATTTCACAACTTTCGCCAAGGAGCATCGAAGAACCGAAGTGTTAATCACCGATTTTGACGAAATTTCACGTGAGTGTAAATAATTTTTTGAAAAAATATTTGACACGTATTTTTTTCTTTTCTTTTCTATCGTTTCAGTCAAGTATCTCGGAAATCATTGAAAATACAGTTTCTGTGTAAATTGATGAAATTAGTGTTCTCTTGGCGACGAATTTAATAATGGTGTATGCCATTTGTTTAAACAATATGTTTAAAAAAGCGTATTTTTCTAAGTTATTCCTATTGTTAAATTGAATTGAACTTTTGCCACCTGTCGCAGAGATTGACATTCGATTAAAGATTTTTGAAAATTCCGATTGCTAACATTTTGAGTTTGCGTCCTACATTCTTCGCAACCGAGCTAAAAATTCCGGAATTGATCTATCTACATCGAATTAAATCACGATGGCCTGGTTCACATTTAAGAATCTGAATCGCTTAATATTTTCCAACGATATTTCCTCAAAAAAGTAGTTTATAGAAACGTAGATTAAATACAAATTGAAAACAGAATATAAATATAAAAAAAGAAGATAAAGAATATAAGCCCCTAGAAATTTCTTTTCTCCATCGTTTGAGAGGTTAGGATTTAAGAATCTAAATCGCTTAATATTTTCCAACGATATTTCCTCAAAAAAGGAGTTTATAGAAACGTAGATTAAATACAAATTAAAAACAGAATATAAATATAAAAAAAGAAGATAAAGAATATAAGCCCCTAGAAATTTCTTTTCTCCATCGTTTGAGAGATTAGGATTTAAGAATCTGAATCGTTTAATATTTTCTAAAGATATTTTCTCGAAAAAGGAGTTTATTTTATAGAAATGTAGATTAAATATAAATTAAAAACAGAATATAAATATAAAAAAAGAAGATAAAGAATATAAGTCCCTAGAAATTTCTTTTCTCCATCGTTTGAGAGGTTAGGATTTAAGAATCTCAATAGCTTAATAGTTTCCAACGGTATTTTCTCGAAAAAGGAATTTATTTAAAAAAAAAAGAAGAAGAAAAAAACGTAAATTAAATATAAATTAAACGATGAATATAAATGTAAAAGAAAAAGATGAAAAATGTAAAAGGAATTTCTTTTCTCCTTGGTTCTTTGAAATAAACCAATTCGTGGCGTGGTTGATATGTTTGCAAAGGAGCTGAACCGAAACCTTGGCCACAGAGAATAACGATTCCTGAATTCATCGTCGCAAACACTATCATTCCGGTAATGAGTAATAGTAGGATGGTCAGTGGCTTTGAAGTCAAAGTGAACATTTCTGTCACTTGATGAACGCCTTCAAAAGGCGGAGTTGAAGGTTGCGACAAGGGACAGATGAAAAGCATCATAAGTCAATAAAGGATAATGCCACTTTGATTTCTGCGAATTTCTCTTTCACTTTGATCCTTTCGCTTCTTCGTTTCTCTATTCACGGTTATATTACTCAGCATAGACACCTTCGATATAGAATATCGAAATCTTTCTTTTTTCCCTCAGTCAGTATTGAAATTTTATTTTTAATATATTTCACGCAAATTTATTAAAAACTCCCTCGAAAAGTCACTCTGGATAATAATTGAAAAAACGAAGGGTGGATCGTGTTTTTTATTTTTATATTTAATACGTCTCTCTATACACGATCACTTTGGTATAAATTTAGAGTATTGAAATTTCATTTTTGACATGTTAAGACGAAATTTTGTTCAAGTATTTTGTGTAGAATTTCTCGAAGAAAATACTTTGGGCAAATAGTAAAATAAAAGTAGAAACGATGGTGCAAGTAATTGAAGAGCGAGGAGTATATATAGAATTATACTTTTATTCTTAAATTCACGATGTTATTTAGTACAGACTCGGAATATTGAAATTTTCTTCAGTGTTAAAATTTCACCTTTCACGCATGCATCGAACTAAACTTATTAATTAAACTATCCCCGTGTAATCCCTCGGATTTAAGAAATTCTTTGGACGAAAAAAGTAAAAGGTCAAAGTAACAACGCAAATAAACTGAACAAGGAGCGAAGAGCGGATTGTATTTTTATTCGCAGGTCCGACCAGTTGAATGAAAGTACGTCGCGACAAAGTGTGTAAATAATTCCGTTTTAACAAGCAGGACACTGCACGCGGCGAGGCGCGATAAATTGATTGATGAAACTCGATAATGATTTTTTGACAACGATCAAATGCTTCCTCTTGCCCGCTTGGGCAAGATCTCACGTCCAGATTTCTCTCTGTTCCGTACGATGAATTATGTAGCGATTCATGCCTAGGCTCCATATCGGATGAGAATCTCTCATTGACTTCACGTTTCAATGGGAATAATGATGTTATACAAGAGAGGAGAGAGGTTGAAATGAAAGTATTATAAAGTGAGATTAACATGCCCCGGTTTCCTTCTTTCTCGGTCTTTCGCGAAACCATGTCAGCGTATTATTCGGTGAATGAAAATACGAATCAACGTAATGCGACTGAACCGTTTCGCCGTTTCAAGCTCTATCGTTCTCTTTTTACGCTCGTCCGCCTCGACAATTGTCAGAGTTTGTTATTAAATTTCTTCTGTTGGATTTGTCGTTGAAAATTTATTAGATTTTATTATTTATTTTTTTATTGCTAGATTGTTAGATGATTAGACTGCTATTATTGTTGTTGTTGTTGTTGTTGTTATGATCATCATCATCATTATTATTATATTTAATTTTATTAAATTATTTAATATATTAATTTTATTTTTTTATACTTTATTCCCAGATTATTAGATTATTAGACTGCTATTCTTGTTGTTGTTGTTGTTGTTATCATGATCATTATTATTATTATTATTATTATTATTATTATTATTATTATTATATTTAATTTTATTAAATTGTTTAATTTTATTTTTTTATATTTTATTGCCAGATTATTAGATTATTACTGGGTTATTAGACTGTTGTTGTTGTTATCATGATCATTATTATTATTATTATTATATTTAATTTTATTAAATTATTTAATATATTAATTTTATTTTTTAATACTTTATTGCCAGATTATTAGATTATTACTAGATTATTATACTGCTATTGTTGTTGTCATTATTATTATCATTATTATTATTGCTGTTGTTATTATATTTAATTTTATTAAATTATTTAATATATTAATTTTATTTTTTATACTATATTGCCAGATTATTAGATTATTACTAGATTATTTTACTGCTATTGTTGTTGTCATTATTATTATCACTATTATTATTATTATTATTATTGTTATTATTATAATTATTATTATTATTATTATTATATTTAATTTTATTAAATTATTTAATATATTAATTTCATATTATTATTATATTTTATATATTATTACTAGATTGTAATTGTGAACGATCAGTTTAAAAAGACGGGGAAGCGAGAGAAGCAGGGATCGCCCTCTTCAGAAACGCGTTGAAACGCGAAGGAACTTTAATACCTCGGGGAAACTATGAAACGCGCCCTCGGTAACCATAAAAAGATGGGAAATTAGTTTGCATTAAAAAAAAAATTCAACCGTATTTCAACTTGAATTTTTTAACCGTCTCGAATTCTTAATAAACTCTCGCGTCTCTTTAAAGTTTACGGGCAAAGTCTTCCTCGAAGTTCTCCTCCCAAGTCTTAGAAGTCTCAACATTTTAAAACCTTTTTAAGGAAACTTTATTCCGGGGTCGCTCGTGCTCTTTTTCTTCTTTTTTTTTTCTTTTTTTTTTTCTTTTTCCTTTACTCCTTTCTATTTCTATATTTGATTCTCAACGGGATCCACGACTGCACTGACTCAATTGAATTTTCTAGATACGGACAGCGAAATTTTGCGCTGATTTCTGAGGAAATTCTTTCATTTTTATATTAATATATTTGTATATTTGTATATTAATATAGAGGGTGTTTTATTTAGTATCATTTTTAATTGCAACGACGCAAAAAATATTTTATACCTAATGAATTGAATGGTATTCAACTGGCCAATATTCTGCATATACTATAATATACTAATAGACCTGTATGTTATATAATAAATGTTACAGAAAGCTCTGTGCTTTAAATTTATAAATATATAATTTATATTATATTTAAATTATATTATATTTATTATATATTATAATATATATTATATTTATTATATTATAATATATATTATATTTATTATATATTATAATATATATTATATTTAAATTTATAAATATATAATATAAAATGCTTTCTCTATAATTTTGTACTAAATATTATTCCGTACTTTGACTAAAATTCTTTTCGTATTACGTGCTTTCTCTCTGCAATTTTGCTCTATAACATTTGAATACAATTCGTACAATTTTTTTTCATATCTCTCTCTCTCTTTCTCTCTCTCCTTGCAATTCTGCGCTCAAAAATTTCTTACAGACGCACCGAAAACACGACGATTTCACATTTTTCACCCAGCAGTCAATCTCGCTCGATTGAATTCGCTCGAGCTCGCATCGCAGTTCGAATTATCAGGTCGTTTCATCGGATCGATAGAGAGATAATCGTGAACACGATCGATGGGCGATCCCCGGGGGTCGTTCGCGATACGCACGCACACCGAAAACTCGCGCACACTCGCCGAAACGCGGAGATTGCACAATCGTGGCGGCGGTTCTCCGTTCGTTACGAATGATATACCGCGTTCAATTAGATCGGAGCTTAATTTAGATGAGTCGAGGGTGGGGCATGCTACACGTCGGTGAAAATAATTGAAGTAAGTTTCACGAGTGACGTGATCGTTGTTCGAACGACGAGGAAAAGCATGTTTCATCAGAGATGCATAAATTTTATTAAAACGAGCTCGCGTGCCTCGCCGATGCTCGGTGGGAAATTTCCATCGCGGAAATATTGCGCACTGCGTCTTTCGTTGGACGAAGGGTGAAAGAGAGAAGAGAAAAAAAAAAAGAAGAAGAAGAAGGGAGATAGAAAGAAAGGAAAAAAAAGAAAAGAGAAGATGAGATCTCGCCAAGCCGATTGACCAGTCCTCTCCGCTGATGGGAAAGTTACTTCCGAAAACGCGCTAACGAACTCTTCTCTATCAGTTTTCACGAGCTGCAATTCTGAGCCGCGATCACAGTCCTTGATCCTTTCTAGTCGACGTGTCGCGAACAATCGCATGTTCGACCTAGAACAGTGTCCACGATTTCCCCCACTTAATGAGCGACGCTGGCTGCCAACCGATCCTTGAAATTCCAATGAGCCAGTCGGAACGAAATTTTGTTAGGTTGTTGAATAATTAATAATTAATTTTCCTATTTTAGCGATCCAATTTTAGCCCTGTTGTAATTGTAATATTGAGACTTGTAATAAAGATACTGGAACCTAATCTTTCTAAAATAATCAGTGTGTATATTTACCTCATATATAGCTAATCTATCTATTACTTTACAACAAACATCGATATACCGACCTAACCTAACTTATTTATTATTTTATAACAAACATCGATCTAACCTAATCTATCTGTTACTTTAAAACAAACATCGATCTTACATAACCTATCTGTTACTTCATGACAATTGGGATTCTAGTATTTTGATCGTAAATATCAACATTTATCTTGGAATTTTTTTTATAATATATCCATATATACATAAACATATATATATATATATCCACTTTACAACAAACATCGATATATATATATATATATATATATCAACCTAACCTAACTTATTTATTATTTTTTAACAAACATCAATCTATTTTAACCTGTCTATTACTTTATAACATCGATCTAACCTATCTTTTACTTTAAAATAAATATCGATCTATATATATATATATATATGTTTATGTATATATGGATTTTATGTATATATTTATGTATATGTTTATGTATATATGGATTATTATTAAAAAATTCCAAAATAAATGTTGATATTTACGATAAATGTTGAGTATTTTAAAATACTAGAACCCCAATCGTTATGAAGTAATAGATAGGTTATGTTAGATCGATGTTTATTTTAAAGTAACAGATAGGTTAGGTTAAATCGATGTTTGTTATAAAGTAATAGACAGGTTAAGTTAGATCGATGTTTGTTATAAAATAATAGATAAGTTAGGTTAGGTTGATATATATATACATATCGATGTTTGTTGTAAAGTAATAGATAGGTTAGGTTAGATCGATGTTTGTTTTAAAGTAACAGATAGGTTAGGTTAGATCGATGTTTATTATAAAGTAATAGATAGAAGTTAGGTTATCATATCATATGTTATCATATGTATGTATGATTTCCCACATAACGAACAGTATCGATGTTTGAATCCCAATGAAATTCTACAAGGTTATCGAATAATTAATTATTAATTTTCATGCGATTAAATTTTTTCGTCCAGTTACATCGAGCATGTTGGAAACGAAGACGAATATCGTGATTTACAATGGAAATATTGAAATCTAATTTCTGATGTGATCTTTGTCAAACAATCAGAGTGCAGAGCTGATACATATTGTGATGTATTTTTTCAAAGAATTTCAAACATAAACGTGAAAATCTGTAGTGAAAACATTCGAACCCCTGTTGTTACATACTGTACGATGTACATACGTATATGTGTATTTTCAAAAAGAATCCACGCGACCCGCGGGAAAACATAGAATTGCGCAAACAGCCAAGTGCATATTCCCAGCTGTGATTTTTCATTCGGCGTGAGTTTGAATTTGGGAAAGTTTCGCCGCGAGAACCGCGTCCAGAAACATAAATCTAACGTTCTGAAAGGTCAAAGACGTCGTTCTGTTCCATCTAAGCGCCATCACTTCGCGCCTTCGTAAATCGTTTTCGTCGAAACGACTGCGAAGTTACTCGTTAAATCATCGTGTTCTCCGGTATGATTGATCGATCGGATGCAGCACGAAAAATTCTTGAAACGCGACTATAATATGTATATATTTATTAATATTAAATTATTCGTATATATATATATATTATTTTTAAATTATTTACATATATATATTATTATTATTAATAAATTATTTTCGTATATATTATTATTTCGTATACATTTGTATTATTATTAAATTATACCTAATTATATATATATTATAATATATACTATAATTTATTTATATATATAGTATTATTATTATTAATAAATTATTTACATATATATTATTAGTATTATTATTAAATTATATTCAAACCTAACTCACACCTAACCCAAACCTAAACGTGGTTTTAATATTTTTGTAATTAATTACATACATTTATAGAATTAATTATATATAAATGTATGTAATGAATTCCAAAAATATTAAAACCATGTTTAGGTTTAGATTAGGTTCGAGTTAGATTTGAATTAGGTTTGGGTATAATTTAATAATAATAATATATATATAAATAATTTAATAATAATACTAATAATATATATATATATATATATATATATATATATATATATATACATATAGTTAGGTTTGGGTTAGATTTGAGTTAGGTTTGAGTATAATTTAATAATAATAATATATATATAAATAATTTAATAAAAATACTAATAATATATATATATAAAATTAAATCCATCGTCGCGGATATCGTACGAAGAAACAGACGATAATCGCCCTGTGATTTTACTCCGCTCGCGCCACCGGTAAACAATAAAAGTTTGGCGATGTTGGTGACCGATGACGGTGACACGCGAAGGGAGGAATTTCAGTTGCCCTTTGAAATGCCGCGGGGTCGCTGCAGGCATTATCCAACTGGCCGATCTTAATTTCTTCTTACAAGGAGCGCCGTCAAGGCGAGCTCGTGGCTATACGTATGTTTGTATGCATGTATTCCGTACACGTTCCGCACGGCACGCGACCCGAAGCCGCGTTTCAATGCGCGATAAACACGAAAATAAACCGGACTGCCGGTGTGCATTTTTTCGTGTGACGTCACTCAGGAGAGACCTCAACTGCGCCCGAAGGTTCGCATGTTCGCGCGTGTGCTTAAAATAATGAAAACAATCGATAGGCTCTGTTAGGCTGTTAAATATCGATCACGCGCGATATCAGAGGCACGTTTCAACTGGGCCGCGATGCAGTCGCGCAGTTTTCGCTTTGAGGAAAGCTCGCGATCCGTGACTCGAATTGGTGAAACTGGTGAAACTACACCGAAACTGAATTTGTTTCGGGAGAACTCTGAAACGATTGAAAGAATTCCGGAAGCCTCGCTCGTAGTTTGGCCCGATCTGATTTGTCTCGGCCGTGTCCAATCTCGATGATTTTTCATAGTCGTTTGGACGAACTGACGAAGATCTTCTTGCACAGAGTATTCCAAATTTATATGTCAAAACATCGGAAGTATATAAAGTGAGAAATTTTATTCTTTAAAGATTTGCCATTTAAAAAAAAATTGCAGAAAAAAGGGAGTTTTAATCTTCTCGCTTACTCAGGAAGTTTGTTCGATGCCAATAAACTGAAGAGTGTAACTGAGAGACCAAATATTACCGGAACAATTTCTAGCTACAATCAAATTTTATCTGGACGATTTTTCTGAATTTCAGGATGATCTTCGTTTTCTCAAATGGGAACTATTGTGTTAGTTAGTCACCGCTCTGTTTCTAAACTATTCACTCTAGGAAAAAATGTTTCAACTAGAATTCACTTTGCTTTGAGAACATCTTACGATGGCTGTAACGTAAATCCACGTCTCAAATGGAACTTAATATTTTCAGATGAACGTGTCAGCCTGTCCCACGATGAATTCATCGACCCAAATATGTTGACGTTTCAAGATTATTCAAGATCATTCGCTGCCGAAACAAAGTAAGTGTTACTCGAGACATTTTCTTGACATGACAGTATATAATAGTTCAGGAGATAATTGCATGGGTCACTGTCAAATGCGACACCCAGTAGACACTAACTCGTGACGCTAACTCGTTCCAACATTCCGCCGAACGAGCGAAAATATCGGAGAAATTCATTCATATCGATCTGCGTCCAACCGCAAAGACGACTCTATTGTTCGTCATATCTCTTTCAATTACTTTCGTTGATCAACTCGTTTCTTTATTACTTCGTCGCTCCTGTTCCCAAATTTTCCAGCGCAGCTCGAGATCGTCGCGTAAATCAACGAGCAACGAATACATCGGTAAATAAAAGCGTCGTCGTCGATAATTCATCGCCGTTGTTCTCCAAATTTATCATCAAGGCGTTGCCAAAGATACCATACAAAGATAAATTGTCAGAAGCGTACGCTTCGGTCCGCGTTAATCTCTTTTGATGGAATGACGTGCCACGCACGTCGTGAATATTTGGCCCAAAATTGCAATATCTTCCCAGTTTTAAGTATAGTGAAATATAACTCCAAATAACAACAATAATAATAAATAATAATAATAACAATAATAATAATAAATGTATTACTTCTCAATAATTTCTATAATATGTGCCATCGTACCAACAAGTTCAAAAAGAAAGCGACGAATTATTGTATGTACGGTTCGGTCACTCGTTATGGTCCGCAATCAGTTGCCAGCGCAAGGGCTTAACCTCCAAAATTGTAATACTTTCTCAGTTTTAAATATAGTGAAATATAACTCACAAATAACAACAACAAATAATAAATTCATTACTTCTCAATAATTTCTATAATAAGTACTATCGTACCGACGAGTTCAAAAAGAAAGCGACGAATTATTGTATGTACGGTTCAGTCACTCGTTATGGTCCGCAATCAGTTGCCAGCGCAACGGGTTAACCTCCAAAATTGCAATATCTTCTCAGTTTTAAGTATAGTGAATTATAACTTACAAATAACAACAACAAATAATAAATTCATTACTTCTCAATAATTTCTATAATAAGTGCCATCATACCGACGAGTTCAAAAAGAAAGCGACGAGTTATTGTATATACGGTTCGGTCACTCGTTATGGTCCGCAATCAGTTGCCAGTGTAAGGGGTTAACCTCCAAAATTGCAATATTTTCTCAGTTTCAAGTATAGTGAAATATAACCCAGGCAAAACAAATAATAAATTTATTACTTCCCAGTAATTTCTATTCAATGATATAACGAATAAATTCAAAAAGAAGGCGAATTATTGTATACGGTTCGGTCACTCGTTATGGTCCGCAATCAGTTGCCAGCGCAAGGGGTTAACCTCCAAAATTGTAATACTTTCTCAGTTTCAAGTATATTTAAGTATAACTCAGGCAAAACAAATGATAAATTTATTACTTGTCAATAATTTCTATCCAGTGATTTACCGACCAGTCCAAAAGAGAAAAAAAGCGACCAATTATTGTATACGGTTCGGTCACTCGTTATGGTCCGCAATCAGTTGCCAGCGCAATTGGTTAAACGCGCGATAAATTGGGAGTAGTGTCGCGAGTAATTTCGAGATATTAAAAGGTTTAGGTTTAGGTTACGTTTAAATTAGGTTCAGCGAATATGTGGTGAAGCGAGAATTAGGTGAAAATTAGTGAAAATATAATAAAGTGAATACGATTCAAGAAAAGTGCTTGAAATGTTTTGTGAAATCCCCTCCGTACCAGAATTCGACTAATTGCCATGCGAATTACGGAAACCGGGGATGTACAAACAGCCGAGATTATGAATTTAGGTCGAGTCGCAAAACATCCCGGTGGAAAAACCACGAGCGAAATCCAGCGAGAGCATCTTTCTTCATACGAATGTTTAGGATCCCGACTGATTCAGATACCGCGAGATGAAAGACCCGCGTCGATGTTTGGTGGCTTTCAACAGTATTTGACTCTTCCAGATGACCGATAAAAAACAACCCCCGAGTAAAATATATATTTCTCCGTCTGTCACCGAGTCACTGAACCAACAACGGTGAAAGATTCTCGATGATTTGAAGAGTGATTTGCAATTTCGTGAAAAGAAAGGATCGTGTTAACTATTCACTTGGTTCTACTTTGATAGTCGTGAGTTTTTTTTTTTTTTTAAATGACTCTACGTCACGTGTTATGTTCTCGAAAATTGTAAAAATTCAAACGCATGTGAAAACTTTTCTCGCAACTAGATTCATCATCGTTTCGAAGATTGAAGATTATTTCAGCTAGTACGATTTTTCTTTCATCACTTTATCAGACTATTACTGAATATTAAGGTTAAATTAGGACAAAAATTCGAGAAATTTTAACGTTTTAAATTCAATAAAATGGTAAAGAGAAAAAAATTCGTACAGTAAAATCGTATTTTTAAAATTTGTTGTAAAGAGATTTCAGTCTTCAAGATGAATAAATTTTTTAATGTTCTTACGTGCGTTTGAATTTTTACATTTTTCGAGAAAAAAAAGCATCCTTTTCTAGCTGTTAGATGACGTAAGATCATCTTTAAAAAAAATGTAGTGGCTTAAAGTTTAAAATGAGACCAAGTGAATCGTCGTGTGATCTTTCTTTACGAAGTTCTAAATCAACACAAATCGTCGACAATTTTTCACTGTCATTAATTTAATATAGTTCTTCACTGTGTTTCGAACGAATCGTTCTTGTTCAAGATCAATTTTTGTCGAAATTAATCGTTGCGATTGTTGGGTAAAATGAGCAACCGGTAGTTATCGGTAGTTGTGGCCACCAGCCGGAACCACAGATGGTCACGTGCAACCAAGTCTGCGGACAACCTTAAGACAATACATCATTGAACTGCTTACTCGATCCTTAGACCAGCCAGAGACATTATCTGTCGTCGTAACTACAAGTGATCACGTTTCCTTCGACCGCTGATTACAACGTATTACGGTCGTAAATTATGAGAGACTTGCCACAAAATCAATTAACAGGAGACGTGGTGGAATATTAATTGCTAACGACAATCAGATTAATATTTTCCAGTCTCGAGGCAAATACAGACAACTAGTTTTTAAAAGCTTTGTGCTGAAGTGTATATACCGTGAGAAACTTAATTTAAGAAAAGTTTAGGAGGAATATTAATTGCTAATGACGATCAAATTTTTTAATCTTGTCCTGAAAATAAGTAGCAGAGAACTAGTTTTTGGAAGTCTTGTGCTGGAATGTACGTACTGTAAACAGAAGCACAAAGCCACAAAGTCATCGCCTTCATTTCCAGTGCAATGAACTGTTTCCTCGTCTCAGTTACACAAACTTGAACGAAATTTGATTATTTTGCCTAGCTCTCTCCGACACTTTTGCGCCACTCTTGGAAATTTCATTAGAATTTCATCGATCGTTCGGTTTTTAAATTAAACAACTGTTGCACTTTTGTGCAGTGTTTCATAGTTCTCGTTAAATGACCGACACTGCACTTTTTCACAATCTGTACTGTTACGTATTTACTACGTTTGCGTATCTTTATCAGACGAGTTTGATAAACGAATTATCTGTCACTAGCTTTCAGTTTGGTTTTCAATTTTCGAGCGTACACACTTCGACATCGTTGATGCAAATACAGCTCATTAAAGTGTCAATATAATTACCGAGCAGATAAAAATAAAAATTCAAAATTGATGTACTTTTAGTCTGTCTACAATCTTGTCCTAATGTGTACAATTCTGCACAAAAATCTAACCTAAATCTAAATCTAAACAACAACCACCTACACTCTCGTTATTATCTGCACAATTCTGTATAAAAACCTAACCTAATCTAAGCTTAACTTGATGTAATCCAAACTTAACCTAATCTAATCTAGATATAATCTAACTTACTCTAATCTAAACCTAACGTTGTCATCTGTAAAATCTGCGCAGTTGGAGGTCAGGTTTAGGTTAGAAATTGGATTTTCTCGCATTTTCTCGATTGCCCAACACCAAGCTGTCTAATCTCGAACCTAACCCAAATCTAACCTAACTTAATCTAATTCTAAATCTGATCTAGACATAACCTAATCCTGAACTTAATCTAAACCTAACCTCGTTGTGTTCTGCAAAATCTGCGCAGTTGGAGGTTAGGTTTAGGTTAAAAATTGGATTTCCTCGCATTCTCTCGATTGTCCAATTTTGAACCTAACACAAACCTAAACTAATTTAATCTATTTCTAAATCTAATCTAGACATAACCTAACTTAATCTAACCTCGTTGTCATCTATAGAATCTGTGCAGTTGGAGGTTTAGGTTAAAAATTGGATTTTCTCGATTGTCCAATACCAAGCTGTCTAATCTTGTACCTAACTCAAACCTAACCTAACTTAATCTAATTCTAAATCTGATCTAGACATAATTTAATCCTGAACTTAATCTAACCCAAATCTCGTTGTCATCTGCAAAATCTGCGCAGTTGGAGGTTAGATTTAGGATTAAAAATTGTATTTCCTCGCATTCTCTCGATTGTCCAATCTTGAACCTAACTCAAACCTAACCTAACTTAATCTAATTCTAAATCTGATCTAGACATAACCTAATCCTGAACTTAATCTAACCCAAATCTCGTTGTCATCTGCAAAATCTGCGCAGTTGGAGGTTAGATTTAGGATGAAAAATTGTATTTCCTCGCATTCTCTCGATTGTCCAATCTTGAACCTAACCCAAACCTAAACTAACTTAATCTAATTCTAAATCTGATCTAGACATAACCTAACTGACTCAAATCCTGAACTTAATCTAAACCTAACCTCGTTGTCATCTGTAAAATCTGCGCAGTTGGAGGTTTAGGTTAAAAATTGGATTTTCTCGACTGTCCAACACCAAGCTATCTAATCTCGTACCTAACCCAAACCGAATCTAACTTAATCTAACTCTAAATCTGATCTAGACATAACCTAATCCTGAGCTTAATCTAACCCAAATCTCGTTGTCATCTGTAAAATCTGCGCAGTTGGAGGTTAGATTTAGGATTAAAAATTGTATTTCCTCGCATTCTCTCGATTGTCCAACAGTTCTCGTTTGTCTTCAACTTCGATCATTAATCTGACACGAGGGGGGGGGGGGGCTATCGTTACGGCCATTAATCAGAGATTAACGAACGGGGGTTCAGAGTTCTTGAGAAAACTGGGGGCTTCTAAATCATGACAAAGTGTCCAATTCGTGGCGAGAAATATCTTACGTTATTACGCGTATAATATCTGTTAAATTAACTCGAACGAAGCTGTGAAACAATGGTTTTCTATTCGTTTAGGAACAGGGAAACGAGGAGAGAAAAGAACAACACCAAAAAAAAAAAAAAAAAAAAA
>NW_025109272.1:631930-644803 GCF_011392965.1 Frieseomelitta varia
AAAAAAAAAAAAAAAAAAGAAAGAAAAGAAAAGAATAAAAAAGAAGGAAACACGAATTCAGCACTAACGCAACCAGCTGCGAGAGTAGTGAGTCTTTGTTCGTTTTTCCAATGCTTAAACTTGCAGAGAGAGCGAACGGATGCGCGTACTTCTCGTGGCTGCTTTCCAAGCTGCAATCCACGCACACGTGTGTATGAAAAAAACGCACGAGTTTTCCTCCCTCTTTCCTTTTTCCTTTTTTTTCTTCTCTCTCTCTCTCTCTCTTTTTTTTTTTTTTTTTTTTTTCAGGGAATATAAACGAGGAAGGGAGAGACACAATGGCGACCCTGTCCCAGTCGATTTCAGTATCCATGACCTGATTACACGACGTTGCCTCGTATTGACGTTACCAACAACAGTTTTCAGCAACGAGCCTGTTGATCGATATTAGTGGCATTTTGTCGTTTTAGATTCGCCAGCGTTCGAGGCAAGCTGCTGGTCTTGCCGGTTCGAAGCTGGCTTCGAACCCTTTGATCGCCGCTCGTTCAACAAAGAATTCGTCGCTGCCTCTAAATCCCTCTGCTGTATAATACAAAGGCGTCGTTCGTTCCAAGTGTTTGCTAATTCTCCAAACGTTCCGCCTGTTCGTTGATTGGAGGAAGCGCAACATTTTCAGATCTATCGAGATCGTTGAAAGTACATACAGAAGCGAGGGATATTTCTGTAAATAATTTACACTGCGTGCAATAGCAATTGGGTTTCATACGATGACAATACGAGTCATATGTGAAAATTCAAGAATCGTGTGTACTCGAGAAAATGGAATGTAAATAAAATACTTTTGCATAAATTTGGAGCAGATCTCGAGAGAAAGCCAAGGAACTTCTCTACGAATCGTGGAAGTTTTTCGAAAGGTGTCGCCGATGAGAACGGATGGACGAACGTTCGTGCGAATAAAAGTTTCAGACAGAATGGAACTTATAAAATATGAAGATGACAGTTTTTCTGTCGGAGGGGCAGATAATTTGTTCATCAATTCATCGTCAGTATCAAATAAGCACTAATCCAACGAATAGCATTCAAATATGTATTTAAAAATGGATTTTTAATTAAACGAAAATAACTTTCTACTTTCCATCCGAACTTCTAAACGAGATTCGATTCTCCACGAGGTCAAGAATGTATCATTTTATTTTCGTAAAGATGTCGCCAAAACACTTTCTTGGCCCACTGTTCCTCTGCGCCTGTTCCTTTAACTGGACTGTTATATTTACGATTATGGGATTTTAGTTTATGGGACGTGAAATTCGCTCTCGAGGAGAATATATTCATAGGTTTTTTTCGTGCAAAAGTAACTTCACTCTCGCGCAGCTGCATAGAGTTCATCTCCGGGGAAATATTTCCTCTTTTTCTTTCTTTCTCTTTTTTCTTCGTCTCTGTTCTTCTCCTTTCTTCGTCGTTGTTGCAGTTTGACATTCGCGTTATTACATATTCCATTACGCTCGTTCTTTGACGCCATAATATTTCATAAATGATTCCGCGAGATGGATTCCAAGTTTGAAACAGATCCCCGTGAATTCTCTCCGTTTAATTCGTCTAAAATTCCCCCTTTAACGAGAAGGTTGTCTCAAAGGCTCGTGCTCGTCAATGCGCGCGATATTTCACTTTATAACTTCGGCAAATAATAACTTGCAGACTCGTTCGCCGCGTGTCCCCCGTTTCAACTCTCGGGGAAGTTGTCTCTCAGTCCCGGCCGATTGTAAAATCCCTTGTTAAAAAGATGATAGATCCAAGTTATCGCTAGCTTTTCCCCCGTTCACTCCTCGAACTTTAAAATTCAATCTAATCTGTCGTGTCTTTCCGTATAATCTTCAATCGCCAACGAAGATTTCTCCGTCTTCGAATAAGTAACTTTAATTTTCCCGCCGAGGAAATTTTGCTTAATAATGTGATCCGATCTGAAAGGTACAGAAAGAAGGGCGAAGCAGGGGATAACGAAGAGGAAACAAAAAAAAAGATTAACGAGTAAAGCGTCGTTGGTGTGATAAATGCAGTATAGTGGTTAGAATAGCGATAAATTTGACGATACTTTTTCAATCAAAGTTCAATCAATTTGTCGCGTGTTTTCGTATATAATTTTCAATCGCGAACGAATCAGATTTTTTTTCGTCTTCAAGTGAATACAGGACAGCCGCTGAAAAGTTGAAAAAGGGTTTGAAAAAGTTATAACTCGTTCATTTTCAATCTTTCTTATTTTCTTTTTTCTTTTTTCTCTGGTCATTTGAGGAATGTTATTTTTCACACATAATACTGGGGAAAAAAATCCATCAATTATATATATTTCCAAATAAAATAATAAAAAATTTGGAAAACATGTGTTTGTAAAAGTTATTTTTGTTTTACATCAGTCGGTCTTTCAGTGCCGTCCTGTACTTTAATTTTCCCGCCAAGGAAATTCAGCTCGAGACATTCTTCGCGATGAAGGTTACGTGTGCTTAATGATTTGATCTACCGGAAGTAGACCCAAAAAAGGCGAAGCAGAAGATAACGAAGTACTCTTCGAAATCTAAAATTCAATCTACTTATTTATTGCGTCTTTTTGCTGGTCTTCGATTGTAAATGAACCGGATTATTTTGCCTCTGTTCCAAGTAACGATCTTCGAACGTGTTACATGAAATTTCTGATTTTTACATACGGAAAATTTACGTTGGATACTTTTTCGAAAATTATCTTCGTGTTTCGAGAAAGTATTGAAAGTCCACGAATTTCTTCCAATGCGATTCTAACGAGGGGATATCTTTAAGATAGACCAAAACCAAATATCTTAAAAAGACCGAACATTTTCCGACCTGACCAACTTCTGAAAAGGCGAAAATATCAGAAGAAAAAAAAAAAAAAAAAATTAGGAAGTGTGAGAGGCTAATTTAAATTCACATAATACAGAAAAATTGCAAAATTATGTATTTACAAAATTACAAATCTGCAAGATAGGCATATTAAAAAATTACGTATTTACAAAAATACGAATTTGCAGACGAACATATTAAAAAATTGAGTATTTACAAACATACGAATTTTCAGGATAGGCATATTAAAAAATTTACAAAAATACGAATTTGCAGACGAACATATTAAAAAATTGAGTATTTACAAAAATACGAATTTGCAGAGTAAGCGAACATATTAAAAAATTATGTATTTACAGAAATACGAATCTGCAGGATAGGCATGTTAAAAACTTATGTATTTACAAAAATACGAATTTGCAGACGAACATATTAAAAAATTGAGTATTTACAAACATACGAATTTTCAGGATAGGCATATTAAAAAATTTACAAAAATACGAATTTGCAGACGAACATATTAAAAAATTGAGTATTTACAAAAATACGAATTTGCAGAGTAAGCGAACATATTAAAAAATTATGTATTTACAGAAATACGAATCTGCAGGATAGGCATGTTAAAAACTTATGTATTTACAAAAATACGAATTTGCAGACGAACATATTAAAAAATTGAGTATTTACAAAAATACAAATTTTCAGGCGTACATATAAAGAAATTATGTATTGTCAAAAATATGAATTTGTAAAAACGTTTAAATTAGAAAAACTACGTATTTACAAAAATACGAATCTGCAGAGTGGGCAAACACATTAAAAGAAGAAGGAGAAGAAAAGAAAAACTCAAGGTCCACCGAAAACAAAAGAAAAAAAAAAAAAAAAAACACTCTTTTTCTTAAATACGAAATACAACGTTAAGCATTCCCAATGGATCCCGAACGATCCCGAACGAACCAACGTGTGCACGAGAGTCGGACATTTCGTGGCCGCTCTCGCGATTTTCCCGCCAAGGAAATTAGCGTGTGTGCGACACCCTTTCATGACACGAAAGTTACGGTGTGCGTGAATGATGAAAACGGCGCACCGCGTAGACCGGAAGTACGGGTGAGGAAAGGCGTTGAAGGGTGAAGGGAGAAGGGAGAAGGGAGAAAAAGGCGAAAACGAGGAGAAGGTGGTGGTGGTGGTGGTGGTGAGAAGGTTAGGAAGGAAGGTAACGAAGGAAGAAAACGGTAAGGTTGGCGAGTAGAGAGCGCCGTCGGCGGTGGATGCGGTAGAGGTTAGAATAGCGGCGGGTCGTGACGGTGGTGGAGGCCACGGTAATGCTCTGTGGGTGGGATGCGCGATGTCTGGATGGCCGAGGGGAGTTGGCGGGGAACGGGGACAGGGGGATAGGTGGGGGCCGGGTGGCAGCGGAGGCGGCTCGTTTAGCACGCAGGATCAGCTTCGGGGAGAGCCTCGCTTCGTCTCTTTTACCTCGCGCTAGCTAGTAGCTCCGCCGCATTCGTACGTGCTACTAAAAAGGCACACGCGTTCGATAGAGAGTTGCGTGCTCGCCCGTACAGAGAAAAATTCCCCTACTCGAAAATTCGTTTCTAACTGTGCGTCTACTTCTTCTTCTTTCCCCCTTTCCTATACTACCTCTCTTCTCTCGTCTCCTGGTTTCCTCTTTCTCCTGGTTTGTCTCTTTCTTCATCCCTGCCAAGTCTCTCGCTTCTCGTTCTTTCTGTATCATCAACCCCTTCTGTCTCTCTCTCTTTCTCTCTCTTTCTTTCTCTCTCTCTCTCGCTGCGACGACGTGTAACAAAATCTCAGCAGCTCGCTCGTTTCAATGAGGTGATCGATGCCCCAGCGCGTCGTTCGTACGCTGGACGAGGGGGTCACAGTGTCTGTGGGTCGCACCGGAGGATACGGAAAGGAAGCGAGAGAAACACTCTTCGGTTGTTGTGGGTCCTCGAGGAAGCGAGGATCGTCTCGTCCTCGGTGAAGCCGAGTACGCACGCTCGTAATTAACAAGAGGCGCGTCAGGACGAAAATGGTCGCGTTCGTCGGGACGAAAATCATCGATGTTGTTGTTGTTAACTTGTATCCTTTAGAGAGCAAGAGTCGCGGCAAAGGCAACGAAGAGTGAAGAACGGGGAGAAAAGGGGAGAGACAAGGAGCGAGGAAGGGCGGCTGGGACGGGAAGATTGAGGGGGGGGGAGGCGTCTAAGCCGCGGGAGCAGCAGCAGCTTTCGATTCACAGTTCACCGGGTTCACGAAATTTCGGATTCTCAGGGTTTGCACTCGAGGCGGTAGCTCTCCGCTCTTCTCTTCGGGTGCTCGAGGCTCGCGTAATTGTCCTCGAAATGGCGCGAGAGCGGACGAATCGCCGGGGCGGCCCTTCTCGCGGCAAGAACGGAAGAAAATGAGACGTGACGAGCGAGGAGAGACAGGAGGAGACCTCTTCTTCGAGTGCGCACTTGTTCGCGAGTATTCCGAGTTAAAGGTGTAATCCCAGCGTCTTGGGAGGCAGAGCGTCTGCCTCTCTCGAAGAGGAATTCTTTCTTTCTTCCTTTCTTTTTTCGCGCGGGACTTCCCGGTGATCCCGGTCGAACCCGAACGTTGTACCGGCGGAGTAGGGGGAGAACGAAAGTTCGCCCGCGGCTTATCGACAATGCATACCCTCCCCGATGCTCTGTTTCTCCTTGTCCCGTCGACCCTCGACGTTGTCGCGCATCGCCACCGAAACACCGGTGTAATATAGATCGCGCTACAATTCTTTTAATTTTTCTTTTTCTCGCTCTCTTCTTCTTTCGTCGGTCGTGCACAGGATGTTTCACGGGTGTTTCACGTCGGATCGTCGATAAATTATGCGTGTACACATAGGAGGATAGCCGATAGGATAGGGGACAGGCGAGAAGAGTGGAGGCCAAGTGTCGTAGAGAAAACTGGAACTTCGGTCGTGTGTTGTGAAAAGAAAAAGAGAAAAAAAAAAAAAAGAAAAAAGGAAAAGAAGAAGGAGAGAAGAGAAGCAAGGTGGGTGTCTTTTTATAAATAAAGCTGCAGAAAGAGGAAGGAAAGAGTTACGCCCGCCGCTGGTGTTCCGTCAGAATTCGTTGTCTCGCTCGGCCACAGTTTCGAGCAATTTCGTGCTCATCAAGTTCCAGCGTATTTGCCGCTGTTTCGACGTGCTGACTCCACCGAGAGCTGATACAAGAGCAAAGAGAGAGAGAGAGAGAGAGAGAGAGAGAGAGAGAGAGAGAGAGAGAGAGAGAGAAAGAAGCCTGGAATTGCTAAACGACAACAACCACAGCAACAGCCCAACATTGGTGTGTCTCCGTGCTTCGTAAAACTGCCTACGGTAGATCGTAGCCGGTAAGATGATTTAAAAATTGTTTGACAGAAACGCGAGAGTCCGCGCGAAACGCCCAGCGTTCCGGGGTGAAATACATTCGTCTCGCCTGCTGCATTTACTTCGGTCACTCGATTGACCACGAGTATTGATCTATATTTTCAACGGTATTATTTTTACAGAGACTGTCGTCTCAACGCGTGACACATCCTTTAAAAATGACGGACATTATCGATGGAACGCGTGTTAGTTCCTTCGTGTATGTTTAGGATTATTCGTTGGCATGGCTGTGTAAAAGTTTGAAACGCTCTCGATCTTAATAACAACGATCAAAGAATCGCCGCGAGAACAGTTAGCTGCTGCATTATATTGTAACGTTTCATTTGATCAATGAAATATTATATATTTTCTCTACTTGAAAATAACAGACGTGCCATGCCTGTGCGTCATACTTTTTTTTTTTTTTTTTTTTGCTTCTTTTTACATCTGCAACATTTCGGTTAAACGTCGTCTAATCGTGTCTAACGAGAGTGTCGATTTTATCGCGATTTTATCGCGCATCGCCGCACACGACAGACGAATACGAATTCGTGTTGCGTGAGTTTCTTTTTTTTATCGCTGCGCGCGTGTTTCATCATCGCTCCTCCGCGAAACACAGCCTTCACGAACGATCTCTTTTTTACTATGCAAATTGTCCCGTGATTATGCATAATAATACCTTTTCACCTGCGACGGGGGAGGGAAGGCAACGATCCGGCAAAGTGTACATTTGCTCGAAAAAGAAGAAGAAGAAAAGGAGAAAAAAAAAAAAAAAGAAAACAGCTGGCGCGGTTCTAGGCTAGATCGATACCGCGGCTACCTCGCAAAGCGAAATCGCGCCGTTTCGTTTGGTAACTCTGCTCGATTTTTCTTGCCCGAAACCGCGGCCCAGTTCTTCGTGTTCTCCGTTGGCTAGCCTTTTATCCTGGGTTTACGATGCTTTCATTTAACATATTTCACTCGACTGTTTCTTCCAAGAAGGAACTTCGTATTCAGGGGTACCCTTGAATAATGTCTTCTTCTTTTTTTTCAAATTTAACAAACATTGCCATCTGGCGACGGTAATTTAATAATAACTTGTAATTGAAGTTCAATATATTGATGATTTGGTACGCTTGTTGTTCAATTTTGAAAAGAAATTTGAGTTAACACCATGAGAATGGAAGAGCAAAGTACGGATAAACTCCGTGTTAAACGTTTGATGATCTATGAGTTTATTCTGGTGCCTTGGTTTAAAAAGAACGGTGATTTCAATCTGAAAGGCCTGTTTATTTTCATTTGTCGTCATTTTACAAACAAAGAATAGAAAGTTTGTGAGATGGTCGAAGATCGTCAGTAACGATGGAAATGATATAGATTAAAACTCTATCAACTCTTGAATGAAGTAAAATTTCGTACGTTATCAAAAAAAAAAAAAAAAAAAAAAAACGACACTAATATTTTACCAATAACAACGTGAAAAATTGTAAAAACAAAATCGTCAATAGCGAGCCTAAGACTATTTCGGTGCATGACTATTAAGACACATGGGCTATGAGTCTTGAGCAGTCTATTTTTTTTTTCGAAGATTCGGGAATTACTGGAAAATTTGGATGCAGAAGTTGGAAATATCTATATCGTCGCAAAAAGACGTATATTTGTAGATTGGCGCGCTTTGTTTTCTAAGCGTTCCCCGAAATGTCAAACGTCAAAAGGCATCTAGAGACATCGCGAAACGAAAGGTAGCGCCAACTTTGAACAAACAAATAGCGAGCGAGCAAACAAAATTATGCTCGAGCGCGGCTTCAACGCAGGAATGATGGGGGCGATTTAAAAATATTCTTTTCTATTCGGTTCAATCGCCCAGCGGAACGTTACTGGTGCTTATCCTTGACATTCCAAACCAGTTACTCCTTTCAGGCTATGAACCTTCGATACGGATCGCTATCTGTCGCAAATCGATCTTGAATAATTCATCGCGGCTATGGAGCCAGATACTGAATACCTCCGGAATTACTGCTGTTCAGGGATCGTTGTAAAAACAGGCCGTAGCGGGTACAGTCTGTCTCGCAATAGGCGATATCTCTGGAAAAATTGTTGATGTACTTGTAAGAAATTTAATTTCTCAGTTGAGAGTGTTTGGTTCAAAAAGTAGTTGCGTTTTTTTTTTTTTTTCTAACAGGCGAACACGCTAATCTTTCTAATTTTGTTTTATATCGCAAGTTCATTGTGTGATCTTGATACTTAATTGTTCGGGCTTGTTTTACAGAGAGAAAAAATGCACGATTTCGTTTGAAATTGTTTGTTTGGTACCGATTTCAAAATGGAAAATTAAAAAGGAAAAGATTCAGTCTGAAAGAAAAGATAATTTTAGCAAGTTTTATTTATTAATATAAGTATTAATTTGGTAAGGTTGTAGGTTATGTTTGGATGAAATCTGAAAAAGATATTTTTAAGAAGTAATGGTTTAAGTTAAGGTTTTAGGTTATGTTCGGATGAAATCTGAAAAAGGTATTATTAGCAAGTTATGTTTTAACTTAAGGTTCTAGATTATGTTTAGATGATATCTGAAAAAGGTATTTTTAGCAAGTTATGTTTTAAGTTGAGGTTTTGTTTTGATGATATCTAAAAAAGGAATTTTTAGCAACTTACATTTCAAGTTAAGGTTTTAGGTTATGTTCGGACGAAATCTGAAAAAGATATTTTTAAGAAGTAATGTTTCAAGTTAAAGTTTTAGGTTATGTCCGAACGAAATCTGAAAAAGATATTTTTAGCAAGTTATGTGTACGTTAAGTTAAGTTAACTTAAGGTTCTATGTTATGTTTAGATGAAATCTGAAAAAGGTATTTTTAGCAAGTTATGTTTTAAGTTGAGATTTTAGGTTATGTTTTGATGATATCTAAAAAAGGAATTTTTAGCAACTTACATTTCAAGTTAAGGTTTTAGGTTATATTCGGACGAAATCTGAAAAAAAGATATTTTTAAGAAGTAATGTTTCAAGTTAAGGTTTTAGGTTATGTCCGAACGAAATCTGAAAAAGATATTTTTAGCAAGTTATGTGTACGTTAAGTTAAGTTAACTTAAGGTTCTATGTTATGTTTAGATGAAATCTGAAAAAGGTATTTTCAGCAAGTTATGTTTTAAGTTGAGGTTTTAGGTTATGCTTAAATGATATCTAAAAAAGGAATTTTTAACAAGTTACGTTTCAAGTTAAAGTTTCAGGTTATGTTTGGATGAAATCTGAAAAAGGTATTTTTAAGAAATTACGTTTCAAGTTAAGGTTTTAGGTTATGTCCGAACGAAATCTGAAAAAGATATTTTCAGCAAGTTATGTTTCAAGTTAAGGTTCTAGGTTATGTTTATATGATATCTGAAAAAGGTATTTTTAGCAAGTTAAGGTTATGTCCGAACGAAATCTGAAAAAGATATTTTCAGCAAGTTATGTTTCAAATTAAGGTTCTAGGTTATATTTAAATGATATCTGAAAAAGGTATTTTTAAGAAGTTACGTTTCAAGTTAAGGTTATGTTCGAACGGAATCTGAAAAAGATATTTTCAGCAAGTTATGTTTCAAGTTAAGGTTCTAGATTATGTTTAGATGATATCTGAAAAAGGTATTTTTAGCAAGTTACGTTTCAAGTTAAGGTTTTGTTCGAACGAAATCTGAAAAAGATATTCTCAGCGACAACGGGCTTCTCAATTATCTCACGAGAGGAACACCTTTTCGTTTGTCTGTACTCTCCGCGCGATCATGCACTTCGGCGGAGTGGCAGAAGCAATAATAAGACGATAATAATATCATCGTCCGCGGCATTATATCGGACGTCAGTTCGATGGCAAAGTAATTCTGACTCGCGAGCACCGTTTAATGTGGTTTAGTATCTGATCGAAGTCGAATTGCTCGCGGAGCAAGAACTCTCTCTCTCTCTCTCTCTTTCCCCTTTCCCCATGTCGGAGCAAATCTCCTCTGATTTCCTCTGTCTGGAAAGAGAGCCGATCGAACGTCTACGATATCGGACCAATCTGGATCACCACAGCTCACAGTACATCGATGTATTTACGATTGCTCTGTGAGTAATTGTGTCAAGAACGTTTGCTTGGTACCAACAGCCTCAACTAACATCTCGTGACGTTTCTAATACCACGTAGACAGAGATATATAGAAATCTCTATCCGATTTTTTTTTTTTGTCTTTGCTTGTTCGTCAGAGAACCGAGCTCGTTCTAAATCTCGTGAAATTGAAAAGTCCAAGAATTACGATGAGAAGTAGTCTGAATGAAATGAAATGTCGAGTTGAGCCTTCTGCGATGTTCGACTTTAGTCCACGTGGAAAAGGAAGTTCGGAAATCGTATTTCTCTTGCACTGACTCAGTTTACAGAGAATCACCCGGATATTTAAATATTCGACACTCCGAAAGAATTGAACAACGTCAGTAACATTAGCCAGCTTGAAAATCATAGTGGTTCGAGTCGAGGTTTCAGCCGAATTTTAATTTAGTCAGAACGTATTATTCTGTTTTTCGTAATTTGAACCAGGTATCCTCGTTTTTAGCAATAAACGCAGAACGCAACAATCGAGAAATGCTCTACAAACAAGAACACATTCCGTGACAAATGGCATAACGTTGACGCTGACACCAGAAGGATTAATCTTGGCCCTCGGTAGATTAACTAGCTTCAAGATCAAGATTTTAAAAAGTTTAATCAGATATTTCAACTCTCGAACGTCAACAAATCCTATCTTTCGTGACTTGGAAAAATAATATCGCAGCGTGCATCAGAACACGTTGGCAATCAATCGAAAAACAAGACTATTACGGCAAAATGTATGCTCGTATGATGACATACGATGTGTAATGTGTGTTCTGTTACGTGCAATACAACCGTTGTGGCTGGCATCGAAAGAAAATGTACAAATAATGTAATATCGGCCGGGGCGAGTTGGAAACGTCCACGACCAGTTTTACACCTGCTTTGTTGATATCAAGCGCAACGTGTGCCAAAGACGGTATACTTGAATATGTATAAATGCTATCGACATGGTTCTCGTCGCTCCGTGTTCCAGATTACCTTTAACGTTTCGATGTCATAGCGATCTATTAACGTTTGGATAACGTCAGCGTTCGTGTGCTCTCTGGGTTGTTGAAACGGGCGCGTAACTTCAATTAAGGCATTGCTTTTTACTGGAATGATTGCGGGCAGAAATCAAGCGACCTAAAGGAATTCATTAATGACACGAGTACGTACAATAATTGTGTCAGCAATTTGTCAAGAGCCGAAATCGACGCGCGAGTTTTTATCAATTTGACGAAAGTTTCTTCGTCTGGTTCGCGTTAATTAGTTAATTAATTGTCTTGTGTTTCGATAAAATTTCGATGCTGCTTAATTGCTTACTGTTGTTATTTGAAATATTTCTTTTCTTTATATATATATATCTATTTTGCACGTGCAAAATATTCACATATTTTTTTTTTTAGCAGACGTAAAAATTAGAGTATAGAAATAATAGTGATCAGTCTTGGGGACTTCAATGAATGAGTCTATCCTTTTCATGGTTATCCAAACAGAATCTTGACAAACAATAGATTAGATTGCTTAATTGGGATACAAGGAGCCATGATAAGATTCGCGAGGGCGCATTTCTTGTCTCTTATCTCTGCAAAGTATAAATAAACACTCGTAAACATGACGCAGTCGTTCAATTGCCAATTCTTAGATATCCAACAACGAAGTATGAACGGGATAATCACTTGGACGAAATCAACTTGCGTCTTTGCCTTGGAACTTAAAATTATGATTCGGAATGAAATTTCAATATCTTTTAGCTTGGCCTACTTAAAATGAAATTTCAATATCTTTCAGCTTAGTTTATTTCAAATGAAATTTCAACATCCTTCAGCTTGGTTTATAGTTTGTAATATAGAATCTAAAGCGGAGGTGGCTAACTGGCGGCCCTTACCCCCACTTTCTTGTTCGCTAGCGCTACCCCCCTCCACTGCATCGATCCCCTCCAGTGCAACTATCCCCTCCACTGCATCTATCCCCACCACTATTTCTTCGCGGTGCGTCCTCCCATTCTTCTCACTCTCTCAGTCTGTTAATTTTCCTACTAAACAAGTTGCGAGTGACTAATCAGTCGACATTTGTCTGAAGGATACTTTTCCTTATCTCTCACACCGAAGTTTTGACATTTAAATGTAAGGAAACCGTAAAAATACGTAAATTTAGTATTAACCACAGTTAAAATTGGCCATCGCTGGCCTCACGCGCTCATACTGCATGATTAATAGCGAATCTCCATTGTGCGATACTAGCAGAATTAATATTAATAGACTAAACATGTGCGTGTTGTCCGAATGTACCAAATATAAAGATACGAGGAATTTTTATGAGATTCAGACCGCGATCCAGATTGCTTGAAATTTCGTTTCAATTGTTAATGTTTAAAGTATCAATTAACGCCACCCTTATCGAACATCTCTTGCTTTCATGATTATTAATGCTAGAACTACCAAAGTGGTGAAAATGACCAATTCACATTATTTCCTAGAAATTTTATTAACGTAAAACAGTGTAGTTTTAAAGATTTAAATAACGTAATTTTCGTAAAATATACAAACGAACGCTCACGTACTCCATTTTATTTTATACTACAAGGTTTCTCTATTTTTTTTTTTTTTTTTTTTTTTTTTTTTT
>NW_025109272.1:644813-652013 GCF_011392965.1 Frieseomelitta varia
CTGCAACTTAGATGAAAAGCAGATTTGAATTTTCAGTTTATATGTGTAAATTATGTTTTTTTTTTTTTTTTTTTTTATTTTAATATCTCTGATGCGAAATTTTATGCTTTAATCTTGTCAATAGTGTTAACAACTCCGTTGATACAAGTTGAAGAATTTAATTAGAAAAAGAAAAGGGATCACTACCTGATAGGAAATAAATCGCGAGCCATAAAAATCTCCAACTATAATCTCCAGCAAATAAGCCAACTCGTCGGTATTTGGATAGTGATTGCTGGCGAGCAATCGCCGGCTTGTATATTTTCGTTTCACGCGAAACGCTCGCTCCTTCGAGAGGTTTACTCCTTTTTTTTACGTCAGCATACGAGCGAAGTAGCATAAGTTCCAAAGTTAGTCGATCGTTCTTTCGAAGTCTAGCCTGCGCAAAAATAGGCCGAGTACCGAAGGATAATAAAACACGTGCACGCGAAATCAAAAGCCGAACACCCGACGAATTCGTTGCGTCGACGTTGAACTAAAGTCTGAACATCTGTTCGTCGTCGTCTCTCGTCCTTTCTTCAAACCTTCAAACATTTTCAAACCTTCTGAAAATTATTTCTTTTTTTCGTTTACTCTAACTTCTTTGATGGAAATTTTCTGCCGTAATCTCGTCGGTGCAAACTAAAAAATTTCATGAAAAAGGAAAGAAAGAATCGCTGTACGATAAGGAAGCAGTCGTAAAGCAGAAAAAGATCACGCTGATTTGCATTTATTAAAATGTGGAAATAAAACGGTGCGATCACGTTGCCTGGCAGGTTTTTGCCAATTATATCGAAGAAACGCCGCGTGACGTCAATCGATATGTTTTTTGGCACTGAACTAGTCTAAGATAATTCTTTCGGGGAAAAATTTTTGTAGTCAAACAAGAGAAAGAAGGGAAGTATATTTATTGTCGGGCATTTTCATGCTGTTTTGATGTCGTGAGAGTTTCATTCGTATTATGATCTTGCGCTGGAATGACGTTTATTATTTTTTTAATAATTATTTAATAATTTTAATAACTACTTTATCATAATTAAGTTTATTAACTTTTAATAATTTCTATCCAGTGATGTCCGTATAATGTCGACGTGTTCAAAAAGAAAGCGACGAATTATCGCATACTCGGCTCGGTCGCTCGTTATGGTCCGCAATCGGTTGCCAGCGCAAGAGAGCGTAATAAGAGAAGCAAATTTTTCATCGTAGAACAATACATAGAACTTACGACGTTGTCGGTCGTTTCGACGTCGCGAATGTTCCATCGTATCGTGATCCACATTGTCGGACAATTAATTTGTAAATTAAGGAAAGTAAGGAAGAAAGTCAGACGGAGGGGAATCGGGACGAGTTTCGTAGCGTTGCGATTATTATTCTTGCCCCCGTTTGCACGTTTCGAGCCTTTTCTTGCGCCCCTTTTCAAAGAAATCCAGGAGAGCGCGATATTAAACATTCTTTCTTATCTGCCTTTCTTCGCCCGATTTCCCCTCTGAAGTCGCGAGTCTCGCGAAGTGCCGCATTCGCACGCATCGAATCACTATATTTCACGTTTCTCCCGATTGCAGCGAACGTCGTGAACGTGGTGAAATATTTACCTCTGCAGGGTCGAGTGAATCGGAGCAATTAAACTCCATTCATGGCGAATTCGTGGCGAATCGGGCGTCGGGTGTTGGAAAAATCGAAGAAACGGTGGCCATCAATCGCAGGAGCTTCGAAATTATAGAATTTTTCACAAACAGCAGAACGGTTGCGATGCATAAATGTCTGTTTCTAATACAGAATACGGTCAGCTAAATATCTTTTCAAATTACAAGACAGTTCGCAAGATAGTTTCTTAATTATTTAATGTTGCGAACGCGTGCGTCCTAACAGCGACCTTATGCTTCTGGACGGACGTGTATGTAATGTTTGTGTTTCGAACGATGTTAACACTTAGTTTTATCATTTGTTTGTTTAGACTTACACTTCTCTAGATTATTTCGATATTGCAACGTATGATCAGTCAAATGTTAGCGAAACCTAATCCAGTATACTATATAAAGTCGCTGTTAGGGCGCACGTGTTCGCAATGTCAAACGATCCGAGGAAACTTTTCTGCCATTTTTCAAAAGAACTATTATTAGATATGCTATCTTCGTGATGAGTGGAGGAATACAGTGCAAAAAGAAAAGAAAATTTTGACCTTGAATCAATCCAAGATCAACACACGACAAACTTTTCTACCCAATCTGGGTCAAAAACGGAATCAAAACTCGTTTCCTAAAACACAGTGGGTGGTCCTTCGAGACAGACACACGATCGAAGAATTCCAGTTTGTAAAATTATAGATCATCTTTTCAACCCTCTTCCGGCCGCCGTGGTAAAATAAAGGCGCGTCTGTTCGACTTACACGTGTCCAGGCGCACACGTACACGGCCCTGCTGCTGAAAGGGTTAAACACGACGCGAAAAAAAAAAAAAAAAATACGTGGCTACGGAACACACACAGGAGGAAAAAAAAGAAAAACGCATCACTGCTTGTAAACAGCGGCGCTATACTACTTGCAACGAGGGCCTATCTGCTAGCAGCCCGGTGCGCCTGTACCGTGGAAGGTTTCTTTTTCTCCCCATTCTGACCCCAAATGGACCATTATGCCTATCGTGCGTCTGAAATATTTCCACGCGTAGAAATGCACCGGACAGGTGGGAAGCGTGTAAACTTCCCTTTTCCTCGCTTTTCAGCGAGATTTACTGCAAAGGGGTTAAGGGAGGTGCTGTCAGGAGACAAATACAGCGACTTTATGCGAATATAATTGAACTTGTGAAAAATTAATTCAAATTTAAATCTTTGTTCACTTAATTGTAATAATTTAAATTATCACAAATGAAAATCTATCTATCGAGTGACTTAAGTTACTATTAAGTAACTAGTACTATTTAAATTATTAACTTAGTAATTTAGTAAATTGTTATTTCCAACGAGTAATTTTTATGCAGAAAATTGTTGAATTGGCAGTTTAAATTATTAAAATT
Organism: Frieseomelitta varia; assembly: GCF_011392965.1. NCBI lineage: Eukaryota > Metazoa > Arthropoda > Insecta > Hymenoptera > Apidae > Frieseomelitta > Frieseomelitta varia. Next base: position 647,840 of record NW_025109272.1, read on the forward strand.
GGGTGGGTAACTTAAATTGTTACAAAGAAAAAAGGAATCACGTAAGAAGGTGCTTCAAAGTCTCGTTTCAAAGCGTGATGCGATTTGTAAATATTATAATTACGATGAAACGTTAATTGAAATATAAAATGAGAGACAGATTGCATTACGAAGAACAGGAACAAATATTTATTTTATTTTTGTGGGACAAAGAACACTGTAAAATATAAGTATTCAACGTCTATTTAATATTTAATATTTAAATATAAATATACAAAGGATACTAAAGATCATTTATCATTTTCTCCAAAAATATACCTATGTTATAAATTTACATCAATTATTATTAATATATTATATATTATTAATTATTAAATATACCTATGTTATAAATTTATATTTAATATTAAAAATTTATATAAATATATAAAATTGTAAATTTCTATTATATAAATATATAAAATATAAAATTTTAAATATATAAATATATTTAAATATATAAATATATAAAATTGTAAATTTATATTATAAATTATATATTATATTATATATTATAATTATTATTATATTATAAATTATATGTTATATTATATATTATAAATTTCTAATTTAAAATTACACATTATAAACTGTGCATTATAACAGTTTTGATCACTTTCGTTGTTTTACTCATGTTAACAAACATGTTGACAAATTGCGAATTTCGTTGTCTCTCTTATTATCTTTGAGAAACGATTTCAATTTGTCATCTATTCCCATACATCCCCTTTTTTTTTTTTCTTCTTTTTACAAAAATTGCCTCTGAGAAAACATTATCTTTCCAATTTTATTTATGGCAGTCAAAATGTGTCAGATAATTCCTGTTTGCATAACATATTCGACAGTCTAGTAATTACACGGCGTGAGTGTAAACGAAGCTCTACGAGCACTCTGAGTTTTAGGGGACATAAAATTGTCACGCGCCGCGAAATAGACAGAAACGCGGGGATCATTTATGGATTACGCGCGCTCCTTTGACAATTTTACGAGGCTTGTGTTGATTACTTACCGAGGCGCTTGTGTGTTAACTCTCCGCTCGCACTTACAGTCACTTGATGTTCTTCCACATCGAGGTTCCACACCAGGTGTTTAAGAGAGAGAGAGAGAGCATGTGCACTTCGTAATGAGGGAGGATTCGTAATTGCACGCCCCTAAAAATCCAGCACGCGTAGTCCAGTGTTTCATGAAAAGTTATTCAAAAAGAAACGAAATTGCAAGAAACTTTTTCTATCGTATTACCCCGGCGCGGTAATATTTTTGCTAGAATTTTGACTGTTTAGTCGCACTTGAAATTTAGATCTTGGCGTCCGAGAAGTTAGAAACTTGCGCTCACCACTTTCGTGTTTAATTTCTGAATTACTTTCGCGAGATTTAATTATATGAAAAAAGTCACATAAATTGCGAGAAATTTCTGTTCAGCAGTCTCTGAAATTATCACGATTTAATTACATTAAAAAAAAATTAGAATCTAATTATTAAATTTCGATCCTGGTATCCGAAATTACCCACACTGCCAGAGAAATTTATGCTCGACACGTTTTTCGTTAAATCTCTGAAATTTTTACGACATTTAATCACATTGCAAAATTCAGAGACTGCCAGAGAAATCAAAATGGAAACTTTAAGTCGCGAAAAATTGACACGCCATATATTTTGCCTCCCTTAAAACCATATACAGTTGTTTGTTAGACGCATAATTTAAAAGTTATTTCACGAGTGTGCAAGTTACGTGAATCACCCTGTGTGTGTGTGTGTGTGTGTGTGTATGTGTATATATAATATGTCTTTCATAGTAGAAAAGCAAGTGCACAGCAAGACCTAGGAAAAAGGCAGGAAGTCGTCTCTGAGAGAATCTTATATTCATAATCGTATAAAAAGCATCGAAAGGGAACGCGAAAATGCGAGACGTCGAAATGCATGCGCCTTTGCATACGCTCTCTTCCCGTTAAAAAAGGGAAAAAGACGATGTTAAGCTCTCTCACATAGAAACAACCAAATTTCCGCGTACGTGTAAATTCAGGCAGTTGCACATTTTTCGCGAGATTAACCAACCAGAAGCGAAAAAAGCTGTAAAACGCGCGTTATTAATTATTACTGTACATTATTTTTTCAATACATGTCTGTCTAGTCTGTCTGTCTATAGACAACACTAGTTTCATTCGAAGCTGAATAATTCGTTATTGAATAATTGAAGTTATTATTGGAAATTTTTAAATTTCTCGCTATTGATAAAGAAGATTTAAATTAAAGAAAGTATATATAGTTGTAAAAATGAATATGTACAATATAAAATAATAAGATTTAAATTTACTCTTTTATAATTCTTTGTAAATTAATTGGACAAGTAAAATGTGAAAATAAAATTATTGTTCCTCTAGTTATATAATTTATATATAATTAAAATTATATATAAATTATATATAAATAATATATAAATAATTGAAATTATATATATTATATATAAATAATTACAATTATATATAAATTATATATAAATAATAATGATGATGGTTTAATTAAATAGATATTGATTGATATAAAAGTACTAAAAAAAAATAAAATGAAATAAATTGATTCAATGGATTGAAAGAAATTTTAAATAATAATAAATTAATTAAGAGGAATTAAAATTAAGAATACCTTGCACTACAGTTCTCCGTGCACCGAAAGTTCATAACAGTACGTATATTCCTTTGCATATTGTACTTTGCAAACACGGTCTGTGTTTGACGAACTTTCGCGATGAAAGAAAGAAAGAAAAAAAAGAAGGGGAAAAAAATTTTTTCGGCTTTTCAGCTTCGGGGATTAAATATGAAATTAAATTCGAAAGGAAACATTCGCAACCGGCGCGTAAAAGAGAGAGATAGATTAGGTTTTTTTGGAGCTCATTTCTCTGCAGGAGAGTAAATAAAAGGAATGTTAGATTAGCGTATGTCTGTCCACCGAGAGGATTTAGTCGAACCGCATTCGTCCGGCTATCGTTTATTTTAATCTCTTCGCCAAAAAGTTGCAGAAATCCGTGAAACGTGCTTTACAGTATACAGAGAGTAGTATATTTCTCCGTTCCCAAAAAATGTGAAAACGAAGCATGATAAAATCGTGGAAACATGGTGTATTAAGTTGGCCAAATAGGCTCAACGTGCAAATAATTTTTCGTGAGCTTGCACAACGTTCTTTTTTTTTTTCTTTTTTCTCTTTCTTTCGTCTTCTTCGACTGTCCAATTTGAAATGGACACCGAACAGTCAAAATTGCACAAATAAACTTTAAAGTGAAGTTTTATCCTTTAGTTTATTGTTACTACATTTTAGTCAATCAGAAGAAAAAGCAACTTGATATGTAATATTAATGATATTTGATTTTTCGAAAAATTTCCTCAGTTCGGCTACGCCAATGTTTCTACGTCCATGTTGTACATTTTTTAATTAATTAACTCGCGCGAAGCATTACTTTTGCCTTCCATTCTCGGTAGTTGCTCCTTAGCAATTGTTTCGTCTCGTATGTTTTTGAAAAGTCGAAAGGAAACGGAGCTAAGAGCTGAAAGAGTCGCGTCTTTCTAGATAACGTCGGATTCATAAATTCAATGTGTACGCGCGTGTATTGCCGATGTGAAATACTGGCCGAAAGAGAAAGCGATTGAAACTGTCAAACGCTTGTTTTCTATTTGAGTTATTTCGAACTCCGGCTGGTTAAATATATCGGCCCACGGCCACTCGTAAATGAAAAATCCAAGCAGACAGGCGAAATTGCAGAACTTCCCTTCCAAATTTTGATTTATTCGCCAGCTAGTATTATAGCTATATCTAAACAGGCATGTAAAATTGCAGGAAACTATTTTGGACAATTCGTAGAAAATTACTTGTCACATTGTGAGCAAAAGTGAAGTAGCAAAAAGTCGCATTTTATTCCAAAAGAAATTATTTTCTACTGTCTTTTCACAAAATGACGATTATTCTAAACAAATGTGTAAAATTACAAGAAACTATTTCGATAATTTGTAGAAAATTATTTTTCACATTCTGAACAAAAGTGATGTAGCAAAAAGTCGCATTTTATTCCAAAAGAAATTATTTTCTACTGTCTTTTTACAAAATTTCGATTATTCTAAACAAATGTGTAAAATTATAAGAAACTATTTCGATAATTCGTAGAAAATTA
>NW_025109272.1:652193-656277 GCF_011392965.1 Frieseomelitta varia
CAAAAAGTCGCATTTTATTCCAACAAAAATTATTTTCTACTGTCTTTTCACAAAATTTCGATTATTTTATTTATCATCTAAATAGACCTGTAAAATTACAAGAAACTATTTCGATAATTTGTAGAAAATTACTTGTCACATTCTGAGCAAAACTGCATTAACAAAAAGTCGCACTTTATTCCAACAAAAATTATTTTCTACTGTCTTTTCACAAAATTTTGATTATTCTATCTATTATATAATATAATCCAAACAGTGTAAAATTATTTCACACAACTGATAGAAAATTATTAGTCGCCTTATCGAAGGTACATTAACAGAAAGTCGCATTTCACTCCAACAGAAACACTTACTTTCCCACTGTCACCTTACAAAATTTCGATTTATTCACATTTATTACAACGTGATTTGTTAAGTCAAGCCAGTAGCATTGCGTTTAGACGAGAATTGGATGAAAATCGACAGCAGAAAGCAATATCGGATAGATATGATTTTGACAGTCTGTACGAGATGCTCGAGGATGGGACGAAGGTCGTACGTATCGAGAAAGAGACAAGGAAGGGAAATCGTCCGCAGGGGAAGCATTTGGGGGAGCAACTATCGGATTCCGAGGAAATTGGTGAACGTCGAGTTCGCCAATCCCGCTGAACCGAGGCTATAAACAATGCTATTAATATTACAAACGATGATATATACCCGCAGAATAACCCAAATGGATTTATTTCCGTGCCACTGCTGACAAAACGTTTGAAATACTTGATAACATTGAAAAACACCATTGAGAACTGAATGGAAATTGTTAATTTTATTTTTTCTTTTTTTTTTCAATTTCATTTCGAACACAACACAGCGCAAGTATTTTCTATTTTCTATTTTAACGATTACTTTTTGAATGCACTCTGTGTACTTGGATTTGAGCGAATGACTTTCTTCTTTTTTACTTTGGGGATGTATTTATTATAGATACTTTCTTTTTTCAATTTCATTTCGGACACAACACAACGCAAGTATTTTCTATTTTCTATTTTCTGTTTTAAAAATTACTTTTTGAATGCACTCTGTGTACTTGAATTTGAGCGAATGACTTTCTCCTTTTTTACTTTGGGGGTGTATTTATTATAGATACTTTTTTTTCAATTTCATTTCGAACACAACATAACGCAAGTATTTTCTGTTTTCTATTTTCTGTTTTAAAAATTACTTTTGAATGCACTCTGTGTACTTGGATTTGAGCGAATGACTTTCTCCTTTTTTACTTTGGGGGTGTATTTATTATAGATACTTTCTTGTTTCAATTTTATTTCGAACACGACACAACGCAAGTATTTTCTATTTTCTATTTTAAAAATTACTTTTGAATGCACTCTGTGTACTTGATTTTCTCCTTTTTTTACTTTGGGGGTGTATTTATTATAGATAGAATCTTTTATTACAGATAGAATCTTTTCTCTGTATGTCCTTTCTCTTTAGTGTATTTACTAGATAGAATTCAAACTATATTTACTGTAGGACTATACTAAACTGAATTTACTTAGTAAATACATTCTCTATTTACTAGAGAGGATTGCCCTTAAAGGTCGAAATCTTTAATAATTTATTTACTCAGGTGGAATTTTTTCTAAGAATAAAATGAATTTTTTTACCTTTATCTTCTAGTTTCTTATTAGATAGAGCAGATTTTTTTTTGGTATATTTACTAAAAAGTAAGTAAAAGAGTTTGAACTATGTTTACTGTAGAACATGTTAGATTGAATTTATTTAATAAATACGTTCAGTCTAAATAGAAATTCTTTCCGAACGTAGAATTTCCTCTTTGATATATTCTCTAGTGCGTTTACTAACCACAATGTTTTTCTAAGAGTACAAGTCTTTTTGATTCTGGCTTTCGAACAAATACTTCTCACTCTTTTATTCAAGGGTGCATTTATTAAATAGAATTCTTTATTATATTCACTAGAATAGAATATTCTATATTCTTTATTATATTCACTAGATAGAATTTCAGAAATTATGGATACAACAATGCATTCGCGGCAACGTTGCGGGAACCACCGTTGACAGACAACAATGTTGCGAAAACTCGTTGCATAAACAGTTTACAATTAAAGTCGCGATACTTTCATTTAAAATGCATATTGTAGCCTCACAAAGGGAAACTTTGGCGTTCTACTGTATCGAGAATCTTTATGCACATAGTGGCTGTACATTACAATGAAAAGGGGTGGTGTCCTCCCCTTATAATTGTTTATGGCTCACTTCACTTCCTTGTTCATCCGACACTCTCTCTCTCTCTTTCTTTCTTTCTTTTTTCTCCTCACTTCCGCGGTTTCTCGCATTTGCAATTTAACAATCTCGCTATCCGTATTCCGTTCTATTCTTTATCGATTGTACGTTTCATTTCGTGAAGCGAGACCGAGGAGTATCTTCGAGAGTTTCGATGCTCGAAAATTTGGCGCATGGTCAGAATTTAGAAAAGGAATACGACTTTCTTGATTAATTTGAATAAAGATATTGCGTGTTAATTTGAAGCATTATTAATTACGATATATTTTGGAATATTTACAATAAATTGGAATTTTTTAATTACAATATTAATTTGATTTGATTCTTTGAACTTCTGAACGACGGTGTACAGAGAAGAGCGCAATTGAATCAATATTGATGAAAAATTGTTGACAATTTGTACTGTTACAATTTCGTAACAACAATACTGTTGGTTTCCTTTGAAAGGGTGACGACTCTACTTTCACAATCTTGAGTTCGTTTTCGCCAAAAGATGGGATTTTTGCATCATGCCGTTGACGGGAAAGTAAAGATACTTTTCTTCTCGAAAATTGAAACAAAACAAAATATTCTTTTTCATGACTTTGCCGTACGATTTTCTTTCGTTATTTTATTAAACCTTCAACGACGAAATGTTAGGATTTCTTGAATTTTTTTTCAATCAAATACTTGAAGAAAAAAAGATCGTGGAGCAAGTTCTAGGCGGAGTTTGTTGCAAAAGGAAGACTTCATTCTTCAAAATAATAAAAAATATTTATATCATCTTAAAAAAGAAAAAACCACAAACTCGATGATTGAAACACGATCAAATTGTTACACGTCGTGTCCTTTTCACGAGATTATGACAGTTTAAATTGTCGCTGCACATAGTTGTACGGTTACATAAAAGATTCAGTTATTCCTACACAGATTCCTTCTTCTTTCTATACTTTTTTTTTTTTTTTTTTTTTTTTGGCAACATTCGTACAATCGTTGGACGTGTCTGGAAAATTCTCGTTCTGGAATAGCATTTGAAGCAGGGTCGTCACCCTGCAATGTATGTAACAATCCGATGAGTGGCTTTTGTTACGCGATAATGGTTCGTCTCGCACCTCGATGGTTGTCACTTCGTTTTTGGCTCGCAAATCGGTTACTGACACCGATCGACTTTCCCCTCTTTCAGATGTTGAATGTAGCCATGGAAAAGAACTGATTTCGAGGACGCGGACTCGAGTAAAAGCAGAATACAGTACGCCGAGTACAATAGCGAACAATAAAATTTCCTCGCCGTGCGATCGTTAGTTTAGTTAAACTCTGAGTTTAATTCATTTGAAAAGGATAATGGAATGAAATTACATGGACGAGGTTTGGAACGTATATTTCACGATCTCCTTTGTAATTTTCTCCTGAAGAATATATGTACATAGTTACAACTTTGATCTTCAAAGGGATTGATTAACGTGCAAACAAATCGCAGCAAATTTTCACAATCTCGTTCCGTGAATTTTTCTGGAAAAGAAAAGAATATTATAGTTGCAACTCTGATGTTCAAAATGACTGATTGGTATGCAGATATAAATTTGGAACAAATTTTATAATCTTATTCGCGAATTTTTCTGGAAGAAAAAATTACAACTTCGATTCTCAAATGTAATTGATGATGTGCCATTTTTTTTATTCCAAAATTGTAATATTTTGTCAGTTTTAAGTATAAGAAATTTATTTAATTAAAAATAGGCAAAACAAATAATAAATTTATTACTTCTCAATAATTTCTATTCAGTGATAGTCATATGATATCGATGAATTCAAAAAGAAAGCG
>NW_025109272.1:656332-710163 GCF_011392965.1 Frieseomelitta varia
CGCAATTGGTTAACCTCTTGCGCTGGAATGATATGCCACGCACGTCGAGAATTCTTTGTTCCAATAATTGCAACATTCTCTCAGTTTTAAGTATATTCAAGTATAACCAAATACGTAGGCAAAACAAATAATAAATTTATTACTTCTCAGTAATATCTATTCAGTAATATCATATGATATCGATGAATTCAAAAGGAAAGCGACGAATTATTGTGTACGGTTTCGGTCACTCGTTATGGTCCGCAATCAGTTGCCAGCGCAAGCGGTTAAATACATGTATATATATTTAAAATTTGAGAAACATTTTACAACGTTCCTCGTGAATTGTTCCGAAGGAAAGGATGTCACAGTTACAACTTACTTCGATTTTCAGATATAATTGATTAAGGACAAGGGATAATTTTATAATAACGACTTGCCAGAGAAAAGTCTGCAGACTTTCGAGCAACATTGTTCGTCATCGATCGAACGAGATCTCGCGTAAAAATAACTTTCGGTCCAAAGGAGCCGTCGTGTCTCTCCCCTTAACATTTCGAAACTTCTTCAGTAATATTTGATATCGGTTAAAATCCGGAAAGACACTACGGAGACACGTTTCAGATGAATACTTTAGCCTGGCCCACGTGACAGAACGAAGTTCGAACGCGCGCTCGATGCAACGCGACGCCCTATTTTTCCAGCGGGGGGCGGGGGAAGGCCGATCGATCCGCCGCTATCGATGGAAACGCGAAGTTCCGATGGCAAACTAACAAGTTTATTTTTAACGTGGTTGAAGAAGCAAGCCGCCGCCGTGTAGCCGTGTGCATGCACCGTGCCGGTAAATTACAACGACTCCCGATGACTCTTAATTGGTTGAAACAAGTCGGTTTCGCGGTCGATCGATCGGAGGATAAAACGAATCGAGCGACTCGGGAGAGAGACTTTCCTCCAGTGATTGAAAAAACACACGACTCTCTGTCTCTCGTTGTCTTATTTCTCTTTTTTCTTTTCCAGCTCGTTTGGCATCGTAAAAATAGCGAATTTTTTACTTTTATTCGCTGCGAGAATAACAAAAGCAGGAGTATGCAAGACGCGTAGCTCGCTTCTCTGAAACTTCCTCGAAGCGTTGTTGCGCCCTCATTGTCCGCCAACTTCTCGACTTTTCCATCAACAACGTCTGCCGGTTGTTCGCTCGATTCTTTTACAAGGATGAATTAAAGAACGAGATTGGCGAGTTACGCTGGCAGGAAATTTCTGCTTCCGATTCCGCGGAAGGCGGAGGGATCGGAGCTTTCTTTTTTTTTTTTTTTTTTCTNTTTTTTTTTTTTTTTTTTTTTTCTCTCTCTCTCTCGAAAACTTCGCTCCTGAAAACTTCTCGCTGCAAAACCGGCTCGCTACTTCTTACGCGTGGGAAGGAAGGAAAAGGTTTTGCGAAAAAAGAAACGAGGCTTGGCGGTAAAGTAATTTTACGCGTCGGTGTAAAAGCGCTCGATTCCATTCTGTTTCACCTGTAGCTGTCCGTCACTCTTCACGAATTGAAACTAGAACGGCAGATTCTATTAAAGCGAGAAACGAGTTTTCAAACAATGGTATCAATAGTGGCTGGTAGTATTGGTGATATTATATATCGTTTGTTGTATTGATATTATATTGTTAGTGATATGTTGTTTGTTAAACAATTCTGCAGGGAAGAAATGAAATTGTCAAATCGAAAAGTAGCTACGAAGTAACGTCAATAATAGCGGTGATATTATTGTCATCGATATGTCGTTTATTAAGTGTTAAATTATATTAATTCCGCAGGGAGAGAATGAAATTAAATCGACATGTAGTTTTGAAGTAATACTAGTATTAATATCAATAGTGTTGGTAATATTATTGTTACCAATATATAGTTCATTAAGTGTCAAACAGTCCTGCAAGAAAGAAATGAAATTATTAATTTGGAAACTAGTTTGGAACTAATATTAGTATTGATATTAACAGTACTGGTAATGTGATGATATTACATTGTCATTAATATGTAGTTTATTGAGTGTCAAATAATCCTGCAAGAAATATGAAATCATTAATTTGGAAACTAGTTTGGGAATAATATTAGTATTAATATTGATAATATTGATACTATATTGATATTATGTTGTTATTAATGTTTATTAAGTGTCAGATAGTTCTGCAAGGAAGAAATGAAATTATTAGATCGAAAAGTAGTTTGAAAATAATATTAATAGCGTTGGTAATTGGCGGTATCGTTGTTTATTAAATAATCCTGCGAGAAAGAAATGAAATTATAATATTTTCGTAGGTATTGATCCGTGAACCGATTATCGTCGAACCGATTGCGAGTGAAGTTCGATTGGCCATAGCGCGTGGCGAGGACTTCTATTAAACTGCGGGAAGTTTTTGACTCGCATACCGCCAGCTTATCGATTACCGTTCAGTTTCGTTATCTACATATGAATAAACCCAGGAAATGGCATCCGCGATACACGCTTTCCTGTGGAATAACGTATATCATTTTTCACGTTGTTTCTCTCTTTACCGATACCAGATACCCCTCGAAATCGCGAAGAAATAGCGAAAATTCGTAAAACTTTCGCAATGAATTTTTATCAAAATGACCGCTAAAAGAGTAACACTCGATAGAAACTCTTAAATTACCCTTCGAATCACGAAAATTCGTAGAACTTCTGGAACTTTCGCGAGATATTTCTATCAAGATGGCTGCTATGAAAGAGTAACCTAACTTAACTTTTTTAACTTGCAACTTTTTAAATTATAAGCATGAAGCAAAGGCAGAAATCAATTTCGACGTTGTTCCTTTCTTTATACTAATATAGGAATTTTCACCTCGAAATCACGGGCGAAAATTCGTAAAACTTCTGGAACCTTCGCGAGATATTTTTATTAAGATGGCTGCTATGAAAGAGTAACCTAACCTAACTTTTTTAGCTTGCAACTTTTTAAATTATAAGCATGAAGCAAAGGCAGAAATCAATTTCGACGTTGTTTCTTCCTTTATACTAATATAGGAATTTTCATCTCGAATTCACAGGCGAAAATTTGTAAAACTTGTTTGAAACTTCGATTCGCAATAAATCAAACATGGCCGCTGAAAGAGTAACGCTTAGCTTGGATTGCAACTTATTGCAAGCGAAAGGAAACGTAAAAACGATGTTACACGCCACATTAAGATGAAACTAGCATGAACTATGTTAGTAACTTGATCAATTTTATAAACTCTCAAGTTTCACGAAGCAAAATAACTCGTAACTGTTGACTTGCAGCAGACACGAACTTCGCAAAAACAATGCTGCGCGACGAAAAGAAGGAAAGAGGAAAAATTACATTAGCAGTCTGGTTATTTTCATAAGTTCCAACAACAGTCACATAGAATAGTTTTGAAATAGCTTGAAACATGTTATCAGGGACATAATTCTTTGCAAACAATTTTTTTCCTATACACATATCGTCGTGATTTGTTAGAAATGATTTTCGTGTTGTGATTTCTTACGAATTTTTGGATATTTATAATAGTCACAATTAAAATTATGCAGTTATATCTTTTTATACCAAACGTAAAACGATAAGAAGGCGAGAAGTTCGAAGAATATTTAGTAGATCCCTAGTTTAGCGGCTTTTCCCAATTTTGGAAATTTCGCTATCGTTTCCTTAATAGGTTAAGGTTAGGTAAACAGGTTTATTCTTTCACTAAAGCAAGAAATCAATCTGGAGAGGTTGAAAAAGCCTTTATACTTAAAAGAAAAGTAACATTTAAAAGAATCCTAACTAAGGCAGAAATAGACGAAGTTGGAAAAAGTCGATAAATTAGAAATTTATCAAATATTTTCGCCAGCATCTCGAAAACTAAGATCAAATGATAAGACGGTGTGTAATATGTATAAGGAAAAGTTGTTTGAAATTAGCTCGTCGAAATCAGTGAGAAGTGTTTTAATTCACTCGTATAATTAACGTTTCAATTAAACACTTCAGCAGTCTGTTTCAAATACGTTAATACGCTCGAAAGCGTAACTCCCTGTTAAGTCTTCCTGTTAAGACTCAGCCATCCAGCCGTGGTATGTCAGTCAAAAGTCACAGTGGGTTTACGTGGCTGGGTCAAAGGTCGGGAGTTAAGAAAGTTATCTGTTCATCCATCGAGTTAGGAAACCAGAGGACCATGTAGACCAAGGATTTTCACCAGGGTTATCTTGAATGCTATCCGACTTCTCACGATAGCCCGTGTCCAGTGTAACGCTCGACTTATCAAACGATATACATACATACATACGTATGCGTATTTTCACGGAGTCCATTGGCGAAGCTGTTGCTTTTATCTCAAATGAAAGAAATTCCCCGCGAGATCATACGTGCCAGAGTTTGTCGATCATCACTGGCTCTTGGTTCGATATCAGTCACTTTATAGTTTTCATAGAATTTGTTAAGTTTGAGGAGAACGTGGGACATTAAAACATTAAAACATTATAACATTAAAACTACTGACGATTAACGCACAAAATTTCCATTGAAGTAAAGAAAGATAGAAAAAAAAATTGATGACGAGCTCTTGTTTATATAAAATCATTTAAATTCCCAAAAGTACGCTGTTCTATAAAAAAGAAAAAAAAATTATAAATTGTCTACTATCATTTTAATTAACAACTCGGTAACTCTAGCGTTAATATTTGTAATATACTAGCCGCGTGCTTTCACTTTCAAGTTACCTATTATCATTTTAAGTTTATATAACATCAGTATAAGTTCTCCGTGCTGGGATTTTAGTTAACCTTCTAAGAACGAAGTATTTAAATCCCCCTTCGCTAGTGGACGGATTTATATCGCCAGGCGAAGTTTAATTTTACATGTTTTCATATAAATTATCGTGGTTCCTATATTTTCAAAGTTAATCAAATCAAATAAAGTTATTTTGCAATAATTTATTTGCAATAATACATTCGGCTTTCTCAGATATTATATAGGTGTCGATATATCGGACACCTATTTAGTACTTAGAAGGTTAAATCGTATTATTCTTTTTTTTTTTCTTTCTTTGAAATTAACGTGACATTTCGGAAATTGTAACGTTTTTTCCTTACGCAGTTGTCTCTGCGTAAAATTTCTCGTTTCAATGTTACGCCAGCGTCCTTGCAAAAATATTGAAATATAAAGTTTCGTCGAAAGAAAATCTATTATTCAAATTGAAACGAAATTTTGCTATCGAAACGTGAAAAGTCATCGTTCACTCATCGTTTGGGGGGACAGAAAAATGGAAGATACCGGACAAATCGAACGGTTTGCTCGGTCGCGATATGCAAAGCGATTTAAAGTCTCTCGGCGAAAGAACGCGACGTCGTAAAGACGACATCGTTATCTACTTTCGTTTGTTTAACGCGATATCATTCAATAAATCCAATAATGGTTTCCGCCCTTTTTCTCTCTTTCTCTCTCTCTCGACTCGTCGAATATGTACCATCGGACGTTCTAACGGAATTAACGGCATACGAATTTAAGGCCAGAGGGGATATCTACATGTATATTGATTGCAGTTGGCTGGCGCGTCTGCGTGCGCCGGGCCAATGCAGATCGTGTCGCATCATTTCCTTTTCAGCTCTCTGATCCTCTGTCTCGCCCGCCGCGGTCTCGGGCCCCCGATTGCCTCGAGAGTGAAAATCGGAACTATCGACGCCCCTTCTCTCCCCAGTTTACGACTCCCGCCGTTTCCTACAAATCATTTCTATCCCAGCTTGGCTCCGGCGAGACGGCAAATTGAAAAATCAATTACCGGACATCGTAAATCCACGGGTGATCCCGCGAGACTTGGTTCGCCGATCGAGAGTCATTCGAAGGGTGCAGGATTTGACAGTTTGACATGCCTAAAAATTACGAATACTTCGGAGGGCTAGTAAAAATAGTACATATTTGATTCGTGGTTCATTTCAACACATTATGAATTATAAAAAGTGCTCTTTTTTGACTTTTTAACATCTTTTCACATTGCCTATCGGGTGTGCATGATTTCAGCCGAACGGGATTATTTTGCAAACAAAAAGGCGAGAAATGTTCAAATGTAAAATAATAGTCTCTAGGGATTGACGATCCCAACACGTGATCTCTCGTCTTCTCTCGCGAGTCTTTCTTCCCTTTGGAAGTGAGTTACACCTGACGGTGGAGATTCGAGAACAAAGACTTGCTTGCTAATTGCCCGAATCTCGCGTGGATTCAACAGTGTACAATTCAGCAATTTGACGTTAGGAGGTTAAATACCGCAAAATGGATGAGAGCGCTGAATCCAAATTTCAAACATTTCCAAATGTTTGTTATAGCCATACAGAGGGGGGAATTTCAATGTAAACGATCTCCATCACAGGCGAAATTAGTCTGTCTATTGTCTCTCCTCCAGTCCCCAGAAAGCTGGTGCTAATGTCACTTGATTTATCGAGCTGATAAATAATTTCTGCTCGTATTATGTAGAATTTTACTCCGAGGAAAGTTCTGATCGCGGTTGAAACGCTAAAAACGTGCAGCAGGACGGTCTTAATGAGCATGGGCGTCGAAATATTTCATCCTGATGAATTTAGCTTTGTTTATGTTTGTCTATTGTCTTCCCTTGAACCATCAGAAAACTGGTGCCAATACCACTTACGATTCATCAAGCTTTTCTCGCAGGGATAAAATAATTTTTATATTTTCAGTTTTTAGAAAGTTGCACCCTTGGTCGAACGTCAAGAGCACGTAGCAAAAAAGATCTTGATGAACGTAAGGAGATGTTTCTTGACGAAATTTGCCTTTGCGTCTGTTTATTGTCTTTCCTTGGATCTTCAGAAAACTGACGCTAATATCTCATATAAATCTACATATCACATTGACTTATCAAGTAAGAGTAAACCAATATCATTTAGTCCTAGGGAATTTGTAGTTGCAATTAAACGTCAAGAGCATTAGCTTCGTGTCTTGTTTATTGTCTCTCCTTAGATCTTCAGAAAACTGGTAAAACACCTAATATTTACATGGTATTAGCTTCTCTCATAAAAAAGAAATAATTTTTTTGTACAGAATATATTATATGATATAATATATTATATTATATCATATCATATCATATCATATCATATCATATCATATCATATTATATTATGTTATATTATATTATATATTACATTATATACAGTCTCCTTGGAAGGTTGTAGTCTTAGAATTAGTTGAACGTCAGGAACATGTAGCAAAAAGATCTTAATGAACAACATGGGTCGAAATATCATTAGTTTCGGAGAGTTTTTTATCAGCAAGGTATCACTTACAGTCTGTCTAAAGCATATGTTCGATACGATCTTCGTTTGCTTTAACACACACCCCGCCGTGTTTCTTAGCACATAGAAGCACACACACACACACACACACACATGTTGAGAGATTTCTGGCTGCTTTCTTATCTTTCGACAACAGTTTCCAATTCTTTGTCTCAATTAGAGCTGTTACTTACGAGATACATCTGCTAGACGAGATAGTTGATACTACGTATCTATTATTTCTACACTTGTTACTTGGATGCCTACGATACAGTTTATGTTTTCAGGACAACGAAGTAATTAGTTTAAATGACGTGTCTTTTTGCACAAAAATACTAGCAATGTTTCCAGTTGTGAAAAACACTTTTCCAGAGCTGGCAGATGTTGCTGCTATACATAAATCAATTTTACTTATTTATTGTGTAATAATAATAATAATAATAAATTTATTATTATTATTATTATCATACAATTTATTATTATAACAAATATTTACTTATTGAGTATTTCTTTCTTCACCATTCTACATGTAATAATAGTAAATTATTATTTGTTTCAGTAGATTGTATAATTTGTGTATTGTGTATACAACAATATTGTGTATAATTTGTTTCAGTATTTGTCACAAAAACTTGAATTACTTGGATAAAATTATGTGTAAAGTTATTAGTGCGATAGTCTAGTGAAAAGTGATAACAGTTATAATTATCTTGTATGATACCCTACAGGTATTTAGGTATCTAATCTCAATTCATTTAACCCAAGTGAAACGTTTCAAACTTTTCAAATTTCCTCTTTCTCTTTGTCCTTTTATTAATTAGAAACTGATTAATTTCTGAACGAGCCTTTTATTTAAGCACTTGGATATTTAGGCATCTCAATTCATTCAACAAAGCAAAAAATATTTGTATTCTCTTTGTTCCTTTATTAATCAGAAATTTCCAGTGAACTTCTAATTTCTGAACTACTTGCCTTACATTTGAGTATTTAGATATTTAGTTATCTAGTCCCAGTTCATTTAACAAAGCAAAACCTTTCAAATTTTTCCCCTTTCTCTTTGTCCCTTTAATTAATTAAAAACTGGCTGGTATCTGAACGACTTGCCTTCTATTTAAACATCTGAACATTTGGATATTTGAGTATCTAATCTCAGTTCATTTAAAGAAGTAAAATTTCATTACCGCTCTCTTTGTTGTTTTGATTAATTAAAAACTGACTAATTTCTGAACAACCTCAACTAATACGTGGACATTTGGTCTAACGAAGATGTAAGATATTCCCCTTTCTTTCTGCTCTTTCGTTAATTAAAAACTGACTAATTTCTAAACGACAATATCGCGTTGTTAGTACGGTTGGAAAATAGACACGTTCTCGAAGATCCTCCACGTATTTCGTATCTCGAAGGGAGCTTACTCGCGCAAGTGTTCCGTGTTCTACGGAACGAGGGTGTAAATCTGGTGAACGTGTGGCGGCCTGGCACGCCCAACCTACTTTTCACGAAGCTTAGCGTTGCGAGTGTTGTTTCGCAGGGGAGGAAACCATCGTGTGCATAAACACACGTTTGCTTGCAACAATTTTGGGAGGGGATGGTGGAGGAATAAGAGATGCAACGAGTCGAACAACACGTGTTCCAGGAAACACAGATTATCCTCTGTTAATCGATTTAGTGAAATAACCCCGGTCAGAAACAATTGTGTTTCCTAAATTACTAGCTACATTCCAGTTCCATTGAGATGTCATTAACTTTAATTCACTCTGTTTAATGAGTGTCATTTGATAACACGAATATTGTATAGGATGGGTCAAAGGTTTCTTCCCACCTATTTTGTTTTCCTCTTTTTTTTTTAATAAATCGTAAAAATATAAGAAACCTAGTTTTATTAATTTCAAGTTAAATTTAAGTTTATGGATTTTAAATTGAATTTCGTTTAGTTTACTTTAATCTGTAAAAGAGAAAACTTTTTTAAAATTGACAGTGTATTATATTTTCTCAAGCGTTCATGTTGTTGAAAGAAACTTGCAAAAAAAAACAGCAAGCATTGTTTCGGCGTTGGCGGAAACCTCCATTGTTACACAAATTTATATCTCTAATAAAACATAGTTTAAAAAAAATATATAAATATGTAAAATAGCTTTAAAAGAATAAAACGTCCAAGCATATGAGATTATATTACGTGGATATTTCATACATAATGCATGACATGCATTCTAAGGAATTAATAATCAAACGAGAACGACATTCTATAGGTGAATTTTCATTCTATAGGTGACAATAATTCGACGCACCAGTATGATCGTGACGCTATCAGATTTCAACGAATAACAGTGTCCAACGAATTTCTAAAACACACTGACAGCTCCAGCTTCATTAGTCTCGCTAATTCATCAATATCGCCAGTAATTCACTGATGGCAGCGATATTACTGTTCATACTACTGACCATTACTGCTATTAAGCTTCCAGTAGTATAACTACCAGAATCCAGTAACACACTATTCAGGAATCAGTCTGTTAGTCGTCAATTAATCACATTGTCTTTTAAAAGAAAATATTTATATCGAGATATTTACATCTGTAAGAAATATATTGCTATTGTAACATCTATCTGCTAATTTACATTATTCTAAAAAAAAAAAATTAATTACTTTTGCTGTTCATACTACTGACCATTACTGCTATTAAGCTTCCAGTATAACTACCAGAATCCAGTAACACACTATTCAGGAATTGTCTGTTAATCGTCAATTAATCACATTGTCTCCTAAAAGAAAATATTTATATCTAGATATTCACATCTGTAAGAAATATATTGCTATTGTAACATCTATCTGCTAATTTACATTATTCTAAAAGAAAAAAATTAATTACTTTTGCTGTTCATACTACTGACCATTACTGCTATTAAGCTTCCAATAGTACAACTACCAGAATCCAGCAACACACTATTCAGGAATCGGTTGTCTGTTAATCGTCAATTAATCACATTGTCTTCTAAATGAAAATATTTATATCTAGATATTCACATCTGTAAGAAATATGTTGCTATTGTAACATCTGTCTGCTAATTTACATTATTCTAAAAGAAAAAAATTAATTACTTTTGCTGTTCATACTACTGACCATTACTGCTATTAAGCTTCCAGTAGTATAACTACCAGAATTCAGTAACACACTATTCAGGAATTGTCTGTTAATCGTCAATTAATCACATTGTCTTCTGAATGAAAATATTTGTATCTTGATATTCACATCTGTAAGAAATATGTTGCTATTGTAACATCTGTCTGCTAATTTACATTATTTACATTCTTCTAAAAGAAAAAATTAATTACTTTTGCTAATCAATCGGAGAGAAACTCGTGCGTCGACAGATTTCAAATGTCAATTACGCACGTCGAATCGCAGGCTTTTATTTCGCCCCTCGAAGCTGTTAAATACGAGTTAACCTTTGTGTAATGCGCAGTCCTACCGCGAACGTTGCCCACCAAATTAATCTTGGGTAATTGGCTTGATCGGATGAACGATGAACTGGCTCGAAGCGTAGGCCCCGACCTTATCAACCATAAACTTCTCCATTTTGACGAGACTCCACACTGCGACTTACTAAATGATTCGAATTGATTCTCTTCCCCCTGCGTGAAACACGATCTGATCTTTTTCCCTGATTACTTTAATGTTCGATCGTAAATCTCTCACTATCCACATCTACAAATGCTCACTAATGGGATTTTAGAAGAATGTTTTACATGGTCGTAGATTTTGTGTTTTATTATTTTACGAATTCTACGTTTTGTGATTAATCTTCTCTCATTCTGCAGTATTTGTAACGACACGTGCAACATTTACTCATTGTTAGTTTTTACTCCATTTGTATTTGTAATTTCAAGAGAATATTATTTATTATATCATGAATTCTATTTTATGCATCCTTCTGTTACAGCTAATCTTCTTTTACATAGTTCTAGATTTTATATCCTATTATTTATTTATATCCTATTTCTTTCATTTTGCAGTATTTGTAGCAACACGTTTCATTCAGTTTTATTCCATTTGTGTTTGTAGCTCCAGAAAAATATTTTACACCGTCTTAGATTTCATATTTTATTATTTTATTATTTTAAAACTTAATCTTCTTTCATTTTGCAGTATTTGTAGCAACACGTGCAATTTTCATTCAGTTTTATTCCATTTGTGTTTGTAGCTACAGGAGAATATTTTACACAGACTCCTAGATTTTATATTTTATTATTTCATGAATTCTACAATACGTATCTCCTCTTGTGACGAATCTTCTTTCATTTTTCAGTATCTGTATAACTTTTGTCCGATTCTCCTCTCATTCTTCACAATCTAGCATTTTAAATTTCCTCCTTCTGTTTCTTTTTTTCTGCCACTTCGTTCTGCCTGTTTTCCTTCCTTTGTTGCTCGTCCTTAACATGCTTCAGATTCTCTCTTGAGTTTTGTTTCGTACGGAACGGCAACCATGTATCATGAATGTTGACAATAGACGAAAATCCCTACTTTGTCCATTTTATATTCTTACGAGAATTTGTCCTTTGAGGATTTATTATTCCAGTGAATTTTCTTTCCCGGCTCTTTCTCTCTCTCTCTCTCTCTCTCTCTTTCTCTCTCTCTCTCTCTCTCTCTCTCTCCACGATTCCTGTATTACTCGTCTCTTGAAACATCCGCCTTTTCGTTCGGTGTATCTCCTCGTTCATTAATCATTTTGATCCTACACCACATTCTCTCCGCGTTTTAAAACCATTTGATTTACAACATGCGAGTCTACCAAATTCCCTTCCACGTTCTTTTATTTTAAAATTTGATTTATCGATTCGTTTGAAATTTGATTTATTGATTCGTTTGATTTATAACGCCTGACAATCGAAAGATTTCGTATTACATGTCATGGAAAAATGAATCATCATCATCGTCGTCGTCGTCGTCATCGTTTAATATTACCTACCGAACGCAAAAACCAAATGGCTACGTATGCGAAATCGTCGCCTGAATAGAAACTTATTATGCATTCAACGCGTTCGCAAGTAACAACTCGCGGTTGTCGTAATAATTTAACGACAATGAAGGCCGCTGTTATTAAACTCCGGCCGCGCCGGCTTGATTATCCGAAACGGTGTTTCCTTTACTTTCCATCCGCTGTTCCAATTTTGAAGTTTACCTCCGCGCGAGATTCCCCGACGTTTAGTTAACCAAAATACACGTATTCCCACGGAGAGCGGGCGAAGAAACAGTGAACCGGGGCCCTCGCGGAATGCTTGATTCGCTTTGACACACTCGTAGCTCGTTCCACCGGTTTACAAAGTTAGGATCTCGCAACGTCCATTTGACGCTTTAATCCACTCCTTGGTAGAAAATGGAGAACCAAATTAGAAGATCCAAGCTCGGCTCAAAGAGGACAAATAGAATTTGCTCGAGAAATGTGCTTAACCGATTACCACTAATGATACTAGATCACCGAAAGGATACACCGAGAGTCTGATGAAAATATTACGAACATTCCATCCGCGTCTCGTTCACTACGACGATCTCGCAAAAATTTTATATTAAAGAAATAACACGAAACTGGCAAACGAAGAACTCGAAGGAAACAGGTGAAATTTTTCTAGGAAAAATGAAAGTTTTACGACTAGGATTTGTGTAAATTTGAGAGAAAAACTCCTCGCGTCTTCGGGATAGAAAGTAATTCCTCGAAAACGTTGTATTGGAAGCTTTAATTATTAGAATAATTTTAATTTTTAGAATTGTTATTATAAATTTGAATTTTATTAATTTAAAAAATTATCGTCTATTATCAAATTTATTATTAATATTATTAACGTATATAATTTTTTTCTCTATAAATTTTACACTATTTTTATTTTGTATTTGAATCAAGTTTATTATTAATTTTTTATATAATTATAAAATGAGAGTATAGTGAATTTCGTGTTCATTCTTCTTCAACTCTCTTGCGCTGGTAAACTGGTTCCGCGGACCATAACGAGTGACCGAACCGTATACGATAATTCGCCCTTCTTTTTTGAATTCGCAGATAGAAATTACTAAGAAGCAATGAATTTATCATTTGCTTTGCCTGGATTATATTTCAATATATACTGAAAAAATATTGCAATTTTGGGCCGAATAGTCTCGACGCGCGTGGCACGTCATTCCACCGCAAGAGGTTAAACACGAAGCACAAAGGAAATGAGTAAAATCATTCTGGAAAGTGTAATTAACCTTAACCAACACCTCGGGTTTAAATTAAATTAAATTTCGAAAAAAGAAAAAAAAATTCGGGAGCCTGATGAAAATTTACGACAGGATTGAAACCTATTCGTTAAATAATAAAAGTTGATAAAAAGGAAAGGAACTCTTTAGCTTTAAAATTAGCGATCGTTTCAAATTTACACGACGCACGATCGTCTTTGCGAATGAAAGCGGCAAAAGATTATGTCACTCGCGAGGGTTGTCGCGTTGACGGTAGCCAGACCGATACGAGACAATGGGGGTTTCCCAACGGCTCTCCTCGCCAGAGCTGATTCGTCGATTTTCTTCTCGCCGACTATGGCGCAAACTGTGTCACTTTCCCCCGCGTCCTTGCGCGCCGCTATAATACACACCAGTGATACATACCGGCATTATAAGCGCGCAAGTAATACCGACGTGGACGTGAATGTAATTGCCAATACTGCGGCGTTCTCAATGGTGACACGCTCATTGTTTACCGTTTGTGATCCTTTCCTAACGAATGATCGGCGAACGATACCAGGTATCAAGCTAAACTTCAACAATGCTTCTTTGTTGCCTTCTCGAAACAAAAGCATTTGTTTGTTTTCTCCTTTCTCTTCTTTTTTTTTTTTTTCTTTTTTTTTTTTTTTTTTTTTTTTATTTTTTTATAATACCACAACGTTCCGATCTATCACTCTCGCTGTTTCAATGCGAGATCCAGTTTCGATCTTGTTTGAAAAAATATCGAGACGCCATTTACGAAAGGCGATACGCGTGCATTCGCATCCCCCGAACGGTGACGTTTAGTTTTCCATCGTGCGTGTTATTTCATTCGAACGATGATCTCAGTCGGTACTGGAACTCCGATTTATCACTATTGTCCCGACTTTTGCTTTTCCTTTTTCACCCCTCTTCGTTCCGATTTTGTTATTACTTTCGAGCGAATAGATTTTTAAACTTGCAATTGGTAGTTAATTTGCTTAATAAAATTGGCGAATCGATTCTAAAATATTAATAGCTATTAAACTAACTTAAACGAACCAATTTACTAAGTTACTTACTTACATTAAATGAAATTAGACCAATTTTAAAATTTAAAAAAAATAGAGGAGATATTTGACATGTTTAATATTTTACAGAAACTTTGAGATTTAATTTAAAAAATGAGATTGTTTCTTGTATTTAACTTATTTAGTTAGTTCTCGCCTTTTCTTTTTCTTTCACTCTCTTCCTTCCAATTTCGCTTTCGAATGAGTAAATTTTAGATGAAATTAGATACGTTATTGCTATGAATAAAGGGCTGCATTGTACTTAGTTTTCATTGTAAACAGAATGGGTGGTTTATATAACAAAGAGAGCAAAATTAGGATAATAACTGTGCTATTACTGAGAGTAATAAGAATGAATGGTCGTTACGCTCTACGGAGTAACCTAACGAGCTTAATTAACGTAAAAAATTCACTGATATCGTCATGAACGATGGAACGTTGATTCGAACCATACTCCCGAATAATACTCCCATACCCTCGAATTTATTATTACGATTTATTGCTTCTACATCATGTTTAAATCACGAAGCTTCTTTTCACACGAAGATTGAACAGGAAATTCTACTTAATGTCTACATAAATATTTCAAAAATTACTGAAGTATACGTGTATAATAATGATTCGTAATTTGTGTATAATAATCGCATCCTCGAACAAATAAAATTGTAATCATATCAATAATACCTACATAAATTATTAATTTCAAATACGTACATACATCTACTGAATATACAGTTGCAAAATATATATCTTTTGAATATTAATATAAATAAAAAATTATTTAAAAAGACTTATCAATGTCAGATATTTAAGGCAACCAGTCAAATCTAATCACCGAACAGTATTCGTAAACTACGTTCGGCGAGCAAAGAGTACTGGAATATTAAAATTTGAAACTTGTTTCGAAAGTGACAGCTTTATCACGCGGCGTTTGAAAGCGTATTGTGCGATTCGTCACACGTGGCGTATTGTTCTATCCGTAGCGCATGGCTTTTCAATTTCCATATCGACGAAACTGCGATAGAGATAAAGTAGAAATATTCAAATCAACTGCGCTAGTTTCAACAAAGAGGCATTGATAAACGTCAGCTATTAATCGCTGCTTCCAAGAAAATTACGTTTCGCGTAGATCGATAACATTATTATTAAGAATTTTGATAAACGGAGCGTTTCAATTTCAAACAGCTAATTTTCCAATAACGCGTCGTCATGTATTTAGCCCGATTTCTATCTTTTAATAATCTTGATTTAAATTATATCGATCGGCTCGTATCAATCGATTTAAAATATACCAATTTAAATTATATTATTAAATTATATCAATAATTAAACAGGAAGTACTCCTCATCAAACGAATTATATCGTGTAATTGTAACAAAGAGATTAACTGCTGGAAAAGCCGGAAACTGCGAACTAAATGTTTAAAAATATTCAACAGGAAGATGCTATTATTCATGAAAACGAAAGAACGATCGATTAGTATTTCTCGCATCGAATAAACCGCAATGAAGACATCAAGCTTAATGAAGCAAATATTTTAGTATTAGAGAGCACACAGTAATTAGAGCGTTGCTATTGTTCATCTTCTAACAATCTTCGCTTTAGTCGTTCATAAATAAATCTCATAGAGATAACATTTAGAAATCTTGCTGCGCGTTTGAATGCATCTCACTGATATTAGAATTTAAGTAATTAATTAGATTGTAATAGCAGTAATTTCCAATACATGGATGATTAGAAATCGTTGCATGGTATTCACGATTGTTGATATGAATTAAATGCGATTATCGAATTTTAATCTTTTATTATCGCTTGTATTAATGAAATTATGAGACCTAAATATAACGTTGATCTTCGATAATCCTGCCATATCGTTTTGATTACAACGATAAAGAAAACGCTCGTGAAGTATAAATAAGAAGTAAACACCAAATAGGGATTTGTTTCATCTATTCAAAATTATGACGAGTATTCCACTTTATATATATATATTTTTTCAATATCTTTGTATATTGTGTATATACAATCTTACATAAATATGCAATTTAATAGTTAACTGGTAAATTAAATTATCCATGTAGATTGACATATATGAAAATGTGAATGTAGTTCTTTTATCAGTGTAATTACGACACATTATTTTTATAGAAGAAATAATATATAATAGACAAAAATAAGACATTTCTATTCCGTTGAGAATCTTTTACTTTTGATCTTTTGAGGCAGTTTTTACATTCATTTTCGAGACACGTTTCCTTGGATTTTTACACGTGTTAAAAAGAAAAAAATAAGAAAGAACGAAACGTACTGTACGTTGCTCCCTGCACGTTTAATTCCTATCATCGAGTTGGCTGGCAATGTCAATTTGCAGAACGCTCGTCGACGTGCAAACAGAGAGAGGTCTACTCGCTTTTATCATATCTCGTTTCCATGCGACAATAAATTTGCACCTCGAGCTAAAATCACGCGGCCATCTCCGCTTTTCATGCTGAAAGAGAATATTAAATGTGCTCTGCCTAACGTTCTTATTTGTAACGTCGACACACAAACGTTTGAATAATTTCCAGAAAAGTCCAGAAAATTTCCAAGGGAACATGAACACGAAAAAACGAGATCTTGGTTTCTTCAATATTTCTCTAAATAACAATCTCTCCACACAACATACTTCTATTAAATTATATTGAATTAAATGCTGCTTCGAAATACCGAGCAGAAATGTAATTTAAAATATTAAAAAAAAAAAAAATAAATGTCTTTGACATTTTATCGGTTTTAATTAACTTATTAATTAAAGCAAAAAAAAATTCCAAAGTATCGATAATTTAAAAACATTATGTACTCACGAATATATAGAATAAAGCAAATAAAGTTTACTTTGATGATAATTATAATTATCGTAAAATTTCGTACATTTTAACGTAATCATGGCAGTGGTATAGTAGACTACGTAATTTTTTATTTCCATCAAACAAACGTAAAGAACATCTTCATTTCTTCAGTGCTTCGTAACATTAAATAATGTGTTACATAATATGTTACTTCTTCAAATATTTGAAATTTAACAGATGTATGCAGACTTCTGTATATATAAATACATAGATAGTGTATGTATAATAACGTAGATAATGCGTCGGATAGTCATTTAATTCAACGTAGAATTTCTTGCGAAAACGCGTTACAACTCTGTGTACGAGTACATACGTATTACTTAGTAGAGCGAAAACGAACGTAACATTAACTTTAATTTACAGTACATTTAGTGTAAAGTGCAAGTAATGGGAGATGGAAACAGTAATTAGAAAGTAACCAGGAGAAATTAGTAAGAGTGAACTCTAATTTGTCGCTTTCTATCTCATTGAAGAATGATCAGCGTTTTTTCGGATGCCGTTGAATTCGTAGCGAACCATCGCGATCATTTGCTACATATTCGCTGATATAGACATAATCGAGTAGCAAGACACTCTCAGTAAAGTGGAGAACTACATTTTCTGTCCACCAACGATTACACGCGTGTATTAACAATCTGCTCGCAGACGTTTGTCACGGTAATCCTTTCCGTGCTAACGACCATTGTAATTTCACAGGCTTATCTCCCTATTGCACGAATGACCATTATATTGTCGTCGCCGGAGGTATCATTGCAACGGTTATGATAATGCGTAGTTGAACTTTTTATTACGAATGCATAGCAATGATTATTTCTCTGTTATTGCAACATATGTACTATAAAGTAACGAACGTGTATTTATCATTGTAAGTTTCACACAGATTTGCAATCTCGAGATATTACAGAATCACGCTATACTATTAATTCAATCTTGACGAAAATCCTCCTTCAATTGCTAAATAAAAAGTATAATAAAGTAACAAACTATAAATTCCAAGCATAATTTGAAAAATATAAAATAAAGATACATAAGAATAATTCCGAAAAAAGAAAGGGGAATTGAACGAAAGTTGGAAGCTGCCTCACAGATGGTCCACGTTATTTAAAGCTCAATGAATCAAAACGAGTTGTCAACTTATCAAAGAAATATTATCACGCAATATTATCTAGAATCGAAACGAGATATTGTCAAAATTTGTATGTTACTTCTTCAGCGATGCGCCATTGGAAAAAAGCCAGCGACCATTTCACCGAAATCCCTATTAGTCTACGGTAAGTGGATCTTTCACCACTTAACCGCGCGGTGATCTAACAGAATCAAACAAAACCAACGCAACAACTCCCGTAATATATTACCGCCGAACTTTAGCTTCTTTGGCTTCGTTTCCGCGAATTTTGTTACGTGGTTCACCAAAGAAACTATATACACTTGCCCTGGCGGTGGTCATCCTTTCGGTACGTGATATCATCTCCAAGCGCAGGTCGTTGCACTTTCTCTCTCAAGCCGTTCTGGAGCTGTCCTACGTGTTTAAGTAAATGCACGGCCATATTTCATTCTAACTGTCGTCTATTCCCTCCCCTCCTCCCCGGGGTCGCTGTATCTTTATGGGACAGTTGGAATTCCTTTAAAGCGCGGCTAGAAAATTCGGAATGCATCGATGACTCACACCTTCGGATTTTCACTTGGAAAGCCTTCTCGATTGCTGCCCTGTCGCATGAATAATTCAGGATCAACGTTCCTCTTATGATTGAGTTCCCTGGAATACGCGACGCGTCGATCGCACGATTTCGTGTCGCAGAACGAAAAAGAGAAGATTGTCGTCATCGAGATCTTTTTCGAACATGAGACACAAGGCTATTATCTCGTGGAGAACTGATTGTGAGAAAGGTTGCTCGTTTTGTTTTATTGCTAGTAGATAGACGTTTTCTTAACACGTTCGCTTCTACGAGAACGAAATATCTCGTCATGCAATATCGTTCGCGATACGCTTCGAACGAGATATCTTGCAACGCAATCGTGCGATGCCTTCGGACAAGATGTCTCGCATGTCGTTTCGTTAGAACTCGAGTTATCTCGTTCAACGATTCCGATAAAAGTCAATTCGTGAGACTGGAAACCGTGTCTGTGAGCGTGGAAGGAGTTCGTAGTTAAGTTAAATGGAGAAAATTGTCGACATTTCGTTCTCGAAAGTTAGAGGATTGATACGTGTAGGAATTTTCATGTACTTATGGAAAATTTGAAAGTGCAAAAACACAGATGATGATTCACGGAATATGCAGAAATATATAAAATATCGAAGGTAGAACACGTTTGTTAGTTAGCAGTGAAAGCAAATTTCTACTTAGGCTTTCTTTTATAAAAATATTAAATTGCACGTAAATTTCAACGTCTATGATATTTAAGAGTTGAACAACATATTCTAGTAAAAGTTGGGATATGGATTTATAGTGGCACGTTGTTATCTTACGTAATTCGTCGGATAAAGTCGGGAAGCAAGTTCCAGCAAAATGTTTCTACGTTCTAATAAAAAGCTCGTTTGCTACGTTTACGAGCTCGTTAGGTGGATTCGTTCGCTGATAATACTTGTTCAAATACAGTTGGTCTGAACGACCTCCAAGGTCGCATTCTTCCGTATCTTAACCTTTTCCAGAGTCTTTCACACTTAACGCGTCGCGTCTTATAAAAACCTAATTATTTATCATTACATCTGTTCGCTTCGTTATGAAAGAGTTGTTTTTAAAATCCAATTAGTATCTTTTAACTTTATTGCACGAGGATTCTTCGTTTCAACCCCCTTGGTCCGATAACATTGAGTCACATTCGTGGTGTGAATTGTGAATAAAGGAAAAATTATAGCTGTATAAAATTCGAATTCAAATTTTAAATTGCAAATTTTTATTGAATATTGTGATAGGTGCAATGCATGTGAAATGTGCGTGCCAATTTGACGAGCCAATGCCATTTCTTAAATTTGATCTCATTTTCAATTACCACTCACGTTAGAAAATAGATTTGCTATAAATTACGTAATAAAAAAAATATGTGTATATATAAGTCATTTTTCGTTTAATTTTCTTATATGAAGAAAAATGAAGTTGAAAACTTCTTCCATTTCATCTAAATAATTCTATGATGTGCCAATTATCGAGAAACAATCTGTAACAATTTTATTCCGTAAATTTCTCAATTCTGGAATTAATAATTTGTGTAAATCTAGAATAATGAAGTAAGACAGTCGATAGAAAAATGGATTAAATCATACAGAAATTGTCTTGAATACATATAATACATAATATTGCAAAGAAATTATTATCAAAATTTGATTTGAAAAAGCGACGTATTTTGTATGTAGATACTAATCAAACGCGACATAGAAAATTATAATAACTAATTCTTACCAAAAAAAAAAAAAAAGAATAAATTGAAAAGAAAATCGTAAGACAAATGGTTAAGAAATTTTGCTCAGGAAAGCGAAAAATATTTTGTTTTGCATTTGAACGCCTACGCAGTTTCTATGCACTTATTTCCATATTATATGCGTAAGATTACATACTGTTATGAGAAGACTTATGGTACGCGAAGGTACGCAAATATTTGCTTGCACGAGCACGATATCAGCCCGTTCCAAACAAGCCGTAGAAACAATTCGCACGATTTGCACGCTGACGCATGTCTCGGTTTTATCGCTTCGAGTGCCATATATTTTTCCGTAGAATATTCCTCCGACACTGTTTCAAGCTTGAAATGATGATTCTAGAACGATGGATATATGTACGTGTGTGAATTCTGTTGAATTATGAAACTAAACGGTACATCGTGTGATACTTTCCTCATTTTTTTTTTGGTTTCTTAAATCTTGCGTAACGAACTGTTTCTATTTATTTCTATAACATGGTCGACTTGCTTCTATTTAAGTAAGATTTTCCTTCTTCATATAATCATGTTCCTTGCTATTCATGTTTCATATTTAAAAAATTCACAAAATTACTATTCGCCATGAGACTTAAGACTAATGTTTTAAATTGTACCTTGATTAGATATATCAGATGTTTTTATGATCTCAGATAAGCATAATGTACAGATATACTTTTTGTTGGATTTTCTTCTAACTTTACTCGCATTTAACTTACATTCTTAAGAGTCTTCCATTTGTTGCAATATTATTTTCTAAATACAAGTTCGAATTTTATTTTTGAATTTTCTACAGACAATTTGGCTCGTTTACTTCCTGATTACTATTGTAAATTTTTAATCTTCCTGAAAAATCTCTTAAAGATTTGACTGAGAAACTGATTGCATAATGTAATAAAGATCTCATTAAGTGATCCAAATTTTTTTTACATTTTTTTCGAAGCTTGGAATAAAAAAAAAAAAATTGTGGACACGAGCTCCTCAATCTTTTTTATGGGCAATGCGATAACTTGCTTATCGAAGGTTAATAATTATGGACGTAACGATTTAAAAACAATGAATACTTGAAGCGAGCAAGTAAATTTCAAACACACACTCGCAGATATTTCGTGCATTTGTACAAACTTTCGGAAGTTCGTACAAATTTCCTACGAAACGATTCTCGATCGAAAACAATTTCGATCACTTTCCTTTTCGCGCGAGTGTGACTCAATGCGGGACATCGGTTGGTGGACAGTATATGACGACGATGAAAGAACCGTCGCCAAAACTTTCGCCCACGTCTTTTCGTCACTGCCAGCCGTTTATTAAATACCTACGCTCGTTGTTCTATCGGATTCTCGAAGAGCAATTCGCGCACGCATTCCAGTCTTCCGTCGATGTTCGTCGAAGACGAACGAGCCTCGACTTCTCGCCGCGATGATGAAACGATTTCTCGAAAACTCGCTGCGAAACATCCGCGGATACATGAAACGTTTCCCGATCGTTGAGAGGAAGAGACGATTCAAGAATGAATGTAATACGACGCTTTTGTTCAACTCCATGCATACGTAAGTCTCTGAAGATTTGCTATCTCGAATCTCGAAAACCTAGCAATTAGGGCACTTGGGGTAAAAACGAGCAGGTTTAGGTCAGAATGGAGATAAAACAAACGAGACCGTTTCAACCGATTAGTAAGTTTTGCCTTGCCGGTCTTACAGTTTTAGTTACAATCAAAGTATCGAGTCACAATTCATTAAAAATGTACATCCTAGTTGAATTAGAGTCAAAACATCGAATCTTACTTTTGTTTTAAAATAAATCGAATCATATTTTTGTTTGATAAATATCGAATCGTCAAGAATGTATTCAGAAACGGTCCTCCTGTTTTGAAGCGAATTAAATTCTAGTCAGCTCACCGTGACCTAAACACGTTATGTTTCTACCATTACTATTATTCGAATCTACGAGCATTTGATATTGAACACTTGAACATTCACCAAATTCTATACCTGTATAAACAAATTTACAAACTCGTGAGTAAGTGAACAAAATTTATTCTTTCTTTTTAACTTGCTTTCCACGTACAGTTATCTCCTTTTCAGTATAACATCTTGTGTAAAAGTGCATAAAATACAGCCAAATAACGAATGTATATTCTGAAACTACTAGCAAGAGCGTCCGATATCGTCGTAAATCTCGACACGACTTTCGTTTTCGACGATCGTGACCGATTCATCAGGGATCGGTGGACGATTAACCGAATGGTAATTTCTTCGGTTTCGATCACGGATGAAAAGTCACGACGATCGATGGAACGTTGCAAGACGATCACGTACGGATCGTTCGCGTGGGTATACACCAGCACACCGGGTTACCACGTAACATCGAGTCATTGGATATTCATTGAGTATCACGAAGGCCGATAATGATAATCCGTTGGAAGAATGCTGCGGCCGCGGACGCCACAGTTATGCAGGGCAACCAGCCGCATGTCAATTTGTTCTCCGCTGGTCACCCGTTACTGTCTCCCCGTATCGGTGATACTTGGCATAAGATGATCGCGGAAGCGACGACGCGGCTTTGAAAAAACTCACTGTTAAATCCACAATGGCAGAGAATAGCTTTTACGCGCTGAAGTCGAGATAACAGATATTCTTAAATCTGCGGCGTGGTGGTATGAAAAAGTTGTGCTATATTTCAAGTGTTTAAACATGAATTCATGCATGATTTCATATCGTTTGGTTTCACGATTTCACAAGCATTGCTATCTTTAAATCGTGAAACTTTTTCAAATAATTAAATAAAACTGTCACATTTTTAATCAACACCAAAAAGCGGGATCCACTTTCTGTTTTAAAATTGTATGCCTCAAAGTGTTAAGTAATTTGTTATTTTTTTATCTCTCGTTATCGATTTTCACACGACGCAATGTGAACGTATAACAAAATACACGTTGGCCATCTGTAACATCATGTAACTTAAAAGTTACATATCCATGTATTCACGTTTTGAAAATTTCATTTTACCTTATTACATTTCATTGATAAATTATTACAAAAATACCATATGTGTAGTCTCATTAACAGTATTTGCTATGCAAATACCTTTTCATTTTAAAATCTTCAATTGAAGATGCTATTGCCTGCTAATGCGTCTACACTTTCCTTAAAGACTGTAACCTTAATGTATAAAGTTTATATTCTCATTTCCTCTGTTATTTTAGTTGGTTCTACGCATATAGCTGTAATAAAAACCGCAAATAAAGTTTCCAAAGTGTAAATAAAGAAGAAAAATTATTCATTTTGTCTATTACGTGGGTTTCAACATACACATTGAAGTTGTACACTAAAGATATACCAACGTACATCACCTTCGTGGAATTCGTGAGATCACGCACGTTTCAAGAATCTTATTTGAATTTTGAGAAGAGAAAATTGGAAGGTCGTGTACGCGGCGAAATTTTAAAAAGCTCGAAAGGGATGTATTTCCTTTTGCAGCAGTGAAAAATGCTAGCCATGTGGAATCTCGATAGTAGATCCGAAAGTGAAATATCAGAAGTATATGTTAAAACAAACATCATAACTGTTATAAATAAATGCACAATTTTTTTCTAAATCATAGATTTAAAATTAATGATACAGAACGTTGTATGTGTTTAAAGATTAATATTTTAAATTAATCGATTAATTCATTATAATTGACTAAAAGATAATTCTCGATGATGGGAATTTTACTTTGGTTACCGATAACTGTTGTTGACGGCGAAAAATTGATTTTTTGGTTATGACATTCGTCTGTTATCAATCATTATTATCATTACTGATAATTGATATTCATTGAAAACGTAAGAAAAATTAGTTCTAAAATTAAATTAATTAGTTCTAAATTAATATATTTTATTAGGCAATAAAACGACATGAGATCGAAGAATAAAATACAGAATATTCATCACGATATTTTTATTAACACTTGTACATATTATACATACGTAAATTAATATGTACTAAGAACTTTGCATCTAATTTTGCAAATATAAGTTTTCGTAAATTCCGTGCAGACAAAACGAATATAAACGAGTATGACGCATAAAATAAAGTTAGATTTTTATGACAAAAGTATCACGAAGCTCCTAATTCGAAACTGCACATACACGTACGAGAGGAACAACGAATGTACACAACGAATCTATATATGCAGCGAGAGTCTCCATTCCCGGCGTCGTAAAATTCGAAACTCCCGCTTTCTTCTCCTCAGACAGCTTATTTCATCACGAAGTAAAAGCTACAAGAGGTGTCACCAGCACCGGTTATGAGAGCAGACAGCTTTACGATCTCGGAGCAAAAGCCAGTTCAATCTACCGAGAGATCGTTAACATAGCTGACCGACAGAGCAAAAAGTATTTTCGAGGAAGATTTTTTAAGAGGTCGCAGAACATTTTCTGACTCTTGTTCAATTCTGACAAATTCTCTTACTCTCGCACGGAAAGTGTAACCATTAAATAAATATTTTAATGACTTTCTTGAAATTCTTACTCCTCTCATAGAAAATTAATAGATACTTGGTAGTAATTGTGAATGATTACTGAGAATTTCAGCTATACAGAAACGTAAGTTCTTTATATTTTTATATTGCAGGTACGGTGACTCATGAAAGTATTCGAATGTTTTCTAGACTAAAACTGTATTTCATTAACACTGTAATAAGAGATGACTATTACGAAACCAATCTGAAAATATATGTAGAGAAGGTATTGCAGACATGCATTTTCTAAAAGATTACACTACATCTTATAATAATAATAAATAATCATCTTAAACATATAATAACTATTATGTAGTTTCACATAAATTATGTTGTGTTAAATATCTTTTAATATTTTTAGATTTGTTTCAACATCGGCCAGTATAATCGTAATAATTTTAGTTCTATCACAATATTAATAGAATTTCAGAACGTTTCGTATATTCCTAAAAGATATCTACAAATACAGTTAAACTATATATTTATTAGAATAAGTAATACTATATATACTATATATTTATAATATATAATTATACTATATATTTATAATGTATAATACTATATATTTATTTATTACTATACATTTAGAGTAAGAATTGGAATTTAGTTGATATCTAATTAAATTGATCTTTGTCAGTTAAATTTTTGAATTTATTTGAAACTTGATCAATATGGTGATAATAATTGTTCGTAAAATGTTCCTGCAAGTGTTTGAACACTTTTGTGAGCAACTGTATCTTCCGCATTATCATATCTCCTCATATTCAGCAGGCAAATTGCTCCCGAATTGACCGAAACCGTCGATCAATTTGTCGCGTTGATATCATGTCGTTACATTATTAAACTTTCCAGGGAGAGTACAGTCAGAAGTTGACGTAACGCGCCTAATTGACACAGTTTTTGATACAACAGATACACGCTAGTTACACTGGGTCAACGTTCGTTTCTTATTAACGACGATTAACACTTGTGCATAAACGTTTACAAATGACGTCACTATCACCGTACGCGGAACGATCGTACAATGATTTCCTCGATCGGGGTTACGCC
The DNA here is from genome assembly GCF_011392965.1 of Frieseomelitta varia. Classification (NCBI taxonomy): domain Eukaryota; kingdom Metazoa; phylum Arthropoda; class Insecta; order Hymenoptera; family Apidae; genus Frieseomelitta; species Frieseomelitta varia. Next base: position 682,727 of record NW_025109272.1, read on the forward strand.
GACGATCGTCACGTTGGAGAAAATTTTTTACTGTCGTCCACACACATTTTCTTCAAATCTATAAATGAAACGACCATGACTTCGAGCTATCATATCTAATTTTATATTTTTGTAAAGATGATTGAAATGAAAAGATTTAGATAGAAATAATTAACTTTTAATTTGTACTAAATTGTTAATTAATTTGCAAGTTATGAAAGTTGTATTACTTATTAAATAACCAATTAACCTATTGAATATTTCACATACTTTTCCACGTTATTTGTAATTATGCCCGTTTTTGCAACGCCGGGTTTTTCAAAAGCGGATAAAAATCCTAATCATAGCCTATGTATCTACTTGCATATTCATGTCCCTATTCTAGCAGTCGTAGTTTCAAAGCGTTTTTCTCGTTTCTTTTACTTAGCTGCTGTGTTTCGTAATTAGTAGTCGCATTATCGATGATTAATTACCCATGTAACAAGGACACGAAGAAACTGTATTTCCGCGACGTGTTCTTCGCAGAAACTGACAGTGGAAAGGAAAGTAAATTTTTCATAGAAAGATAATCGCCGTGCTGACGTGAAAGTCTTTAGTAAGAAATGCTTGAAAGAAATTAAACAACTTATCGTAGAGTAACGCTGATACTGTATTTTACGACCGATTTAACCTTGTATACTTAATTACGTAGTTGAATATTACCTGCGGCGAGAGTAATCGATTGAAAATTATTTGATCATACTTTGACATTTTCCAAACAAGACTTTTTGAGGAAATCTTTATTCTTGGAACTACCAAAATGATCAATAATTTTATTGTGTTACAACAATGTATTTTTAGAGATTTTAATGATCTTTTTCTAAAGTACCATTTTTTTACTTTTAATTCTATTTTAATGTTTTTTGTTTTAAAATACTATTTCCCATTTCTTGCACTTTGATTTCTTTAGCACGATTATTATATTTTAAATGTTGTCCTAGTGTTAACAAATTTACGTTAAATTTTTGAAAACGAAAGAATTTTACGATTTCAATATGAAAATTGAATTGAAAATGAGAAAAGCGAGTTTGTTCAATCACAAATGATAGTTTTGGGAACCATCGAGGCAAATTTCAAGTTTTCAATTTGTTCAACGTGACATAAAAATTGAAGAGCATACACCAATGCGAGTATTAAAAAGTAACGAAGTCTCGGAAGGTTTGCAGGTGAATAATTTAATTGGAATGCAGAGGGAGAAAGAGAGAGAGAGAGAAAAAGAGATGAAATACGAAGCACGGGACGATAGGAATGACATTTCCTGCCTTGTGCGAGCAGGATGCGGGTTCATACGAGCGCTTGTACGGGTTCGGTGTTATAATGAGGTCAAGGCGTTCAATTATCTGTTGAAGACATCGTTGTGTCCCAAATATCGAGGTTAAATTCGGTAAATCCAGCTTGATGATACATCATAGACGTTTGTACTTTTGTTAAGAAAACTAAAAGTATTATCAGTCGTTAACATACTGATTTCAAACAAATTTATAATTTTCAGATTGTAATTAAAAAAAAAATAAAACTTCGGCAGAACATTATATCGTTATAGAAAGCATCTTGCAAGTTTTGTAAATTTTTTTTCATATTATGTGCATTTTTTGCACCTTCAAATTTCTTACAAATGCATGAAAATCCGCAGTGTATTTATTGAAAATTTTATCACTATAAATCATTCTAGAACTGCTGAGTTTCGTGAATTTTTATACGTAATTAGAATTTTTGAGTAACTTTCTTGTTAATTGGCGTCATTGAACTAATTGGAAAAACGATAACAGTTTGAAGTTTGAATCATCGTAAATTTAGAAACCTTTCTGTAGGAATTCTAGAATAGATTCTTGTATCTCACAAGAAAAATTCTTCTACATTAGAGTACATTTATGTTGAAGATGCGACAAACGATGAGAACAAAGACAAGAATAAGATAAGGAAAAAGTAAAAACATGTTATATTGTTTTACGTATGCCAAGCTCTGTTCGTTGTTTAAGTATAAGCACTTCTATTGCAATCCAACAACACACAATCAGTTTCACAACCTCTTTTCTTCCACTGTGTATTCCTCATCTTCAGTTCCAAATTTAACTCTTTAACTCCGAAACTCCTTTGCTGCTCGACTCAGTCCGAATCAGTTTTCGGTAGCCTGTCGAACATGACACGCGAAATGATCGATACGGAAGAAAAAGGAAATATATTCGCCATGGTTGCTCAAGTCGCGCGATTTACGCGGAATTACGGAAAACCGCCGCGTGGTTAAGGTTCATTAAGCGGTAAAAAGCGTGGAGCAGCGTGTGAACGTGCGCGGACGCGCCGCAAGTGGGAAAGAAAAGAAAAAGAAGAAAAAGAATGTCGGTTCTTAACCAAACGTGTTCGTGTTCGTGTTCGTGTTCGTGTTCGTGTTCGCGATCTATCCGGTGCCTCTGGTAATTTCGCGGGAACAATATAAAGGGCCGGAACAAAAAGATCCCGACCACGGCCGTTTGTACTTACTCGCTGGTGTACGGCCGTGCCTCTCTGACAGATACGAGTTTATTTACAGAAACGGTTTTACTGCGAGGCGCGACGACGAGAACGCGTCAGGTACAAGTCGCATGGTCGTCCGCGTCCGGTCCTCCGCATATAGAACATCCGCTTCGCAGCGCGACACGCACACACGCGCGTCCCCGCAAGAAGATGCGCCTTTATGCGCTCACTGCTCACGCACGCACGTTTCACGCACGCCGGCTCTTTCGATCCGCTTGCTGTACCGCGACCACGACTTTTCCTGCTAATACCCTCGGTATTCTACTGTTGACGTGTTTAGTTCATTAACCCTTTAACTCGACGAATATATACTCGTTGCGAGGAAATGACCATTTTTTGATTTCATTATAATTTAACATGTTACGTGTGTATCATGTACGTATGATCGTCGATCAATCTTGTTTCTCAAACAGATTTTAAATGACTTGAATAATAACTCCTATCCTATAATATACGTTAACGATCAAAAGTTTGATCGATTACTTTTTTTTAGCAACTCGCTCGTACTATAGAATGATTTATATAAGAATTTTTAATAACTTTGTTATCTTCTAATATCGGAACATGCTTGTAACATCAATTGTATAGACATGTTCCTGTCAAAATATGCAGAAATATTTAACATATATAGCAAAATATTAAACTAAGTACAAAATACGAATGTATCTAAACTTTTAGCCAATTCTGTATATCCTACGGATATTCTACAATATCTCTTTCATTTCAATAATATTGTATAGTATATGATGTACATAATTTTTGTCGTAAAATTTCACAAAAATATTAAAAGCAGACTGCCTAGTGGCAATGAAATATACATATATAGCCTGTGGAAGATTCATCAGACGTAATCGATTCTTCTGAATATGGCAGTCGCTTAATAAGGAATTCATTGGACGTAATCATTGACCAAGCGACACACGTTGCTATATCGAGATATTTCACCTCGATAGTACTCTCGATTGCCTTTCTAGCGACTCGTGTACTACAAGATAGTCGAATGGTGATCCATATGAGAATTACTTTCAATGTTCGTTATTATAGCGTTAGTTTTTTAAATAATGTATATTAAATTATCCTACGACTGAAGTATTATTTAGCCACACCTTTATGTTATTTTTAATTCAGTATAATTGTCGTTAATTTCTATAACCAAACGTTTGTTTATTTACGAGAGAAAAGATAAAAAATAAATCAGTTAATTATTAAAAATAATCAGTAACTATTTGAATCATAAATTTTTAACAAATGAATCATAAATTTTTAACAAATTTAAGATCTTGCTAATAATCGTCATTTGATATTTTATTAATATCTCAAAAATAAACTAAATAAAAATCACTATTGAAAATTGTTCCGTTATTTAATCCGATCCGAAAATTAATTTTTATCTTAGACATTCCCCTTCGTTTGATGACTCGATTTACGCTACGCTTAATTAATTTCATATTATACCCTGCGTGATTAATGCTCCTTTTGTTCATAATTCATCTTCTATCAATAAAGAGGTTCTCGTGATTAATGATCAAATCAAGTTCAAGCCCGAACTTCAAACCTGAGAATATCTATCAATTCCATATCCAGGCATCGTTACAAACTGCGAAAAATGAATATTTCTTTTAATGTGTTTGCTAAACACGTGGTGTCCATTAACGTGTCATCAACGTACCTAATGATTACACAAATATACGATTCAAAAATATACTTTATATCAATGATTGAAATTTGGTAATCGTCGAGTCCGTTGAAAGTGATATTTCAATCATGTTGAGTGATTACGATGCCTTTTTCGTGCTCAAAAGATTCGAACAATTCGAACCATACTACTTTTGTATATCTGTGACAAGAACTTGCAAAATCCAGCTATATAATATTAAGTTTACATAATGCAACGAGCACGGAGCTGGATCCTAAGGACTTAAATCAAACTAAATCTCAACTCCATCAGTCCCTCTACCTTTGTCCCTCACTGTAAATATACTCCTACGTTTAAACATAAAATATTTCGTATTACGAATACCGCGAATACCAATATCGCTCGTGCATCGCGCGGCACGTTAATTAACCATAACTCGACCTTCGCGTTTTTCTCAGAACGACGGCTGAAAAGCTGACAGAAAATAAGCGATTCATCGCTGCGGCCGATGCATGCTCGCATTTTACATTTAATCGAGGAGACAGCCGACGCGTAGGCGCGACACTTTCAGTCGCCTTCCACGTTCCTGCTGCAAAAGGAGACGGTCGTGGCAAAAAGCGAGCAGCAGCGAGTTGGCCCAGCAAAAGGAGACCTCGGCAACCGACCGAAGAAGAAGAAGAAGAAGAAGAAGAAGAAGAAGAAGAAACCCAACAAGCAGACGCCGTCTGCGCCGTCTATGCTCTGCGCTGCCTCTTGAAAACGTTCGCACGGAACAAGTGTTACGACGATGAGATAACAACCACTCTTGGTCTTGATTATAAGTGGAATTCCTGCTTTCGTTTTCGAGCTTTTCAGAATTTTTCAAATGGATATCACTAGACTAGAAATCGATTAATAAGTTCAAACTAATGGTAATGAATATTCATGCAAAATTTATACGACTTTTCTAGACGACAATTGAACACTACGAGTGCTCACTGAAAATTATCGAAAGACTAGAAGTTTGTGAGGAATAAACTTACGTATATCTTTTGAAACTTATGTGGATATATATATTTATTCGACATACTTTAATGTGTCATCGGTTATCCTCGTTGAATTTCCAACGAGTAAACTAGTTATTTTAAGATTATCTCTAGGGGACTCTAATGTAGACTAAACAATCGAATGATTAGAGAATGATTAGAGAAATACAATCTGAGCAGAGATATTGAGCACTAACTATTATAATGAGTATCATAGAGCAACTTGACCATTGAACGAACGTCCCTCATATCATAAAAATTAGCGTTCGCTTTTTGAAATTTTTTATACACATGGAAATTTATAGATTTCTTACAATTTGTATAGTATTACATTTCTTTTATTCAATGATATCTTCACAGTGTTCGAGATAACTTTTGTTTTTTTATATTTAAAAAATACATTAAGTACATTAATTTGTACTGTGAGATACGTTTAATGGATCTATGATGAATTTCTTTTTATAATTACATTGTTTAAATACCCCTTTAATGAAAAATGTATGAATACGAGATTCTCGAAAACTGTCTGTTTTGTTTATGCATTGAATAGAAGACAACAAAAAATGAACAACTGTTCTGATTTTAGTTAAGATATTCAGAGTATTGAAAGAACAGTCAGGCCATCAAAAAATACAAATGAAGTGCTGGATTCTTCAAAAGAGAATTGACGTTCTTTCACAGGACATTAAATATTCATTCGTTGGATAAATGAACATGTTTTGTGTATTTTTTAATATTATATATACTCAGTGCTTCTTTGCAATTTATTTTAAATTTCTATAGTAAAATTCAGTAGTCTAGTAATAAAGCACAATGTTGATAGCATTTTTATCGACCTTGCGGTGATTTCGGTAAAATCGATTAGTTTCGTGTGGCGATGGAATTTTCACAGGGACGATAAGCACAAAGATAACGTTGGTATTTTGTTTAGTTTGTTATTCAGTTGAAGGAGATTAATTTCGAGATTAATTGATTTTCCTTTCTCGAGAGTGATTCATGATGTTTAGTAGAGGAACACTATTTACGAGTAGTTGTATCAACTATTAACGTATCACGTTAGAGATACCTACTATGGAATTTACGATGGAATTTCATTACATTTCAATTTAAAATATCGAATCGAAATTAAAATTAAATCAATGTTTAAAATATAGAAGATAAAATGCAAGGATCCATTTTATGAGACTTTTAATCACTTGAAAACATATCACGAATTAATTCGTACTCAATTTATTTCATACATAAAATGTTCTTTGTCACTTTTGTTGTTCGAATTACACGAAATCAGTATTCGATTCACGCAACTAATTGTTCTTCTTCCAACTATAATCGGACTTGAATTTGTTGTAAAACAATCTTCTAAACATACTAAATCTTATTAAATAATTTAAAAAATCAATGATTTGCTGACGTAAATCGGTCTTTAAGTGATTGAATGATGTTTAGCTGTGTTAAAGTAGATTGTATTCAGCCTTGTGGCTTTATCGACTTTCGAGGGTTGAAATAAAACCGACTTGGACAAAGCGTCGCACGGAAGGAGGCCGGGTTCGCGTGATGAGATAATTTCGTCCTCGGTTGAAGTCACCTGCAAACGAGCAGGTGTGTCCTTCGAGTAAAGGAATTTGAAGAGTTTAACGTGGAACTGAAATTGTCCAACACCTGTTCTGCCCTGGCTATTTTTAAGTTACAACAACTGCAAGATAACTTCTGTATCCTGGCGATAATTAGAATAAGAAACTGCTGCTCGTAAAAAAAATGAGTTGCTTAGGACAATTGGCATATTTTTATTTCTCAAAGTTGCGCAGTTAACTGTTCAACTACCAAAAAATGGAAAAATATACAGTAGGTAACGAAAGTATTTGAACTCTTATCACACAAAACTTTATTATGTGCGTTGTGTCTAAACTACGGATGTTTATGGAAATTGATTTTTTCCTGTACATTATTGAAGAAGTTATTAAAAATATATATGAATATATAATATAATAAAGGTAGATATGTAGTATTAGAGAAATAGAAAAAAATCTTTTTAAATGTTATAATAAAATATTATATGCATTGCATGCATTTTAAGTTTCCCTGCAGGTAAATGCATAAAAATGCAAACATCTTGAGCATACAATAAATGTTTCATTAAATATCAATACATATTAATGGATTGCATAATAATTATTTCTGTGATTTCTCTGAAATATATGCACGTATACGTATACTTGTATTAAATACCTTGTAATTTTTATACGTGCTGTTTAATTTGTTTCAAACTTGGCCAATATAATCATGAGAGTCTCATTACATTGTTAACCTCAAAACGTTTTATTTAATGCACATAACACGTTCATAAAATGTTCCGAATACTTTTGTGAGCAACTTTATAAAACAACTGTTAACATCAATTCCAAAAATTGCGATTGCTTATTATTACAGGCGAGTAGGTTTCACGTGGTACTAATTACACATTCTTCCGCGATGAACGTGCCTCGAAGCTCGCGGTGATTTTGTTTTTCTTGGACAGTTTACGAGCATATTTTTCCAACGAAATACCCGTTCCTTTTTAACGCAGCCGAATTTTTCTGTCTTCTCTACTCTATCGTTGCTGTTAATACGAAAAGAACGCGTGCATACGATTTCTCTTCATACCCACAACTGTTCCAAACGATCTTGTTCCGCGTCACGTTTCAATTGCTCGTTACTCATAGAGAGAATCGCGTTTCCAACGTCGAAAGCGTTCGTTAGGTCTCGCGGAACGCGACAACCGAGCTTTCAGAATCGATCGAACGCCTGCCGATGAAATCGTCCTCAAAAAGTACGAAGCGAAAGTTTTTCGATTTGGCTTTTTCGCGTCAAAGTGAATTCGAAGGTAGCTCTCAACTCTTTCGGTCCGTTCGTTTACTTGGGAAAAGAGGTCAGCCGAGTTAAAAAGAGCCACTCTTCCGAGTTCCGTTTATTCGAAAATAGTAAGGAATTAACTCGTACGATTAAAAATAGTCCACTGTTGACTCTACGCGGAATGCACGCCGTTTTCGTCTTCCCTCTCTTCTCAACATTTTTTTCACCTGACATGTTTATACGTTTACACGTTTATACGTGAGATGGAGATTGTGTAAATGTCAGAAAAAATTGACTCTATCCACGATCACGTTTTCTCGTGACAATCGGGCTCTTTGATTGTCCGAGATAACATTCAGAATTCATGTGGGTTGCGCGTTCATTGATCGAATAATGATCATCGAATAAAAGACTGTCTTCTTCGAATATACGATATGAATGGTGTATTTTTTAAATGATATATTAATAGGAATCGAATGAACGTTCAATTTCTAAGAGAATCAACGACAGGTACATAGGTTAAGTACTATAGATTCTAGGCCGCTCTCAATTTTTATTCGTTCCTATTTAATTTCCAGTGTTGGTTTATATTTCACAGTACATTGTAGCTATCGTTCGATTATTTGTCACTAATTATATACAAGAATTACTAAAGCGCTACTATCATTGAAAATTAAACAATAACTGAGTAATTATTAAGAACAATATTAAATTCTCACTACCGAATATCATTCTCTCTATAGATTTTTATATAATATTCTCTATTAATGGATATTAAGAATACCTGTCGCTCGATTCTTTATTATTAATGTACAAAGCAAGAAAAAAATTTACGTAAATTCGTATATTCGTTGCTACACAAATAACGATCTGTTAGAGGCCCTCTGCAGTAATTGTGTAAATTTCAATGCCTATAATTAACTCGAAGGTTAATGAACCTGTATTGAGAACTTTAATTCCTTTCACGCGTACACGTGTGCATGTACTTTAGTGCACGTTCAAAACCGCGATTTCTAATGGAAACGCGTAGCAATTCGGTGAATCAGTTTCCGAGAATTGTCGAGGAAAATTGGCACGCAGCGATGAAGTTTTTATCAGCATGTTGTAAATTGCAAACGGAACGTAACGACAGGAACGGCTACGTGAATTCTCGACGTGAGGAAGAACCGATGGAAACGAAGTTTCACGATGGAAACTGTCGTTCTAGTTGTCGACAAACTGCCGCCGTTTATAGGGTTGTTCATCCCGTGCGAACGATCTTAACGAGTTGAAACAACTTTAATTAAGCGCATTACGCTAGGCCGCCCCGTTGAACTTTGCCTATCGCTCTGACACGGGCGAATAATGCCTTTCAGCTCGAGTTACTATTTACTCCTGAAGCATGTGTTCTACATGTGCGTATATTAATTTTAGATACAAGGTTAAAAACTGAAAACAGAAAAAGGACTTCTGTCGTAAAGCGTAAAATAACGATCCGTGGAATATCAACGTCAAGTTGCACAGAATCCTGCGCTGTCAAGACGTGGAAATTATACAGGCATCAGGATCACATTAAAAAGAAAGATCCTTTTCTCACGTTCGTAACACACGTTGTGCCTCCTCCGCACGGTGCATACCCACTAATTTATCATGACCCGTGACTCCGAGACGAGGAGAATGGGAAGAAAGAAGAAGAAGAAGAAGAAGAAGAAGAAGAAGAAGAAGAAGAAGAAGAAGGGAACGTACAGAAAAAGAATCCCGGCCATCCCGTGGAGACCGGTTTCCTCTCGTTCTTGCGTCCCTTCTTCTTCACTTATTTTTCTTATCTCGCTCCGGTAAATCGATCTCATCCCTGCACCTTGAACAAAATCGAATTCGCCGTGCCGATTGTCGCTGGCCCCTCCTTGCCCCTCGTACGAGTCTTGTAGGACACTCGGATATTTTATAAAAAAAAACAGTATCTGTTTTATCATGACCCGACTTAAATATAATTGTATTCGTATGTAGTCTGTGCAAGAATCGAAAATAATACAGCAACATTAGATAATTAAAACTGTTAATTACATAAAGATCTTAAAACCACATCAAAAATCTCTATGAATCAAAATTTAACGTATAGAGAAATTTAAGATGGATATAACCGTGACTAAATTGCAGAGTTGTATTTTCGAAAATATTAGAAAAAGATTGAACCTCTACGTTTTCACGTTGTGTGTAATTTGTCACTTCGGAATTTCCCATAAATGCACAAAGCTCGTAACTAAATTTTCGACATAAATTTTCTTTCTGGAATAAATGTATCTGGATTTTGTAAATGTGATGCCACCATTTCACGTCTGATATTTTATGTGGTTCCTTTTATATGTGTCTATCGCGAAGATTAGTGAGAGCAACTTTGTGTAATAACGGATTCGTTTTTCCATGCGACGTGACATTTATGTACCATTCGCTACATTTAGAACATTCCAATATTGTCATTGAGAAATGAAAGATACATTTTGGAATTCTACAGTTTTTGTCATATACTGCGAGCTACCACTTTTACTAACTGGAATTGATAATTTGTGATAATTAATTACAATACATATACAATAATTTAATTCCTAACTAATATCATTAGATTCATATTCTAAGGGATAAAAATTTAGCATTTACTTTGCTTTTAAATCCCTGTATTTTTAATTTCAATTTTGTTAATATAACTGAATCTAAAACGTAAAATAAACTTAAGTATCTTAAATTTTTGCAATATAATATAATTTATAGTAGTCATCTGTGACCTCGTGAACTAACACCACACTATACTGCACAATGCTACATATAATACCACTTACCGCGATCAGTTAAATATTAATTAAATTTATACAAAAAAGCGAAAACAATTCTTCACAATTTATAATTGTCAAATTCATTACAATCAGTTGTAAGTGCGCGGAGATCTAATCATCTTTGAACAACATCATCAACAAAATCGCTTTTAATCTTTTAATCCTCTATAGAGGCAAAGAAAGAAGCGTATTTAGAAACAACAGTGACGAAGCATTTGTTGGCCGAAATTAATCTGGCTGATCACCTTTGCAAAGTGAATTATAATATCGCGAAAACCCTGACAGGACCGGGGTGCGTGATTGATTTTTTTTAACGTGGATTCCTTTTGATATAGGCATGGCGACCGCCGGTCTTGAGGTGCGCGAAGCTGGACGAGCGTTGCGAGTGCAAACGGAAGCGCCGCATCTCGTTTCCATGGGAAGCGGACGTTTGTCAACGGCGGTGACCCTGCATCCTTTACCCGAAGGTAAGCCACCAAATACTTTCTTACGTTTTCCAGTTGAATCCAGGTCGATGCATGTAAACTATCGTTTATTTGGAAGATTTCATTTGATTTGAAATCGATCACTCGATACTTTTCGAGAAGCTAACCTGCCAACCTAAGAAAAGATGACTTGTCATTGATGCATTGATGTGGAATTAAGATCGGGGAAAGAGTTTAAAATGTTTTAATTGCAATAAGTGTAATATTGCTCTGCAATGGTCAAAACGTATCGAATATGATGAATTATAATTTGACTAACGTATTAATATTATAAATATATTAATCAGATTGATCAAATTATAATTGTAGAATTATTACAAAAATTTTGATTAATTATATATACAATAATTACATAATATTTCTAATTATATCATATCTAACACTAAACGTTATACTACACAGCAATAAATGTTCAGATAACGAGAATTCGGATAGAAAAAAATTCCATTATAATGGGACGAATGATCGTTAATTGCTGTTAATGATTAGATTTACTTTAATGGATTTACAAATAACTCATAAGTGGAGATATCAAGTACTAATTCTTCCTGGAATTTTGTACTTATCTACAGAATACACGCATATCTATAGAATACACATATATCTCGATCTCTTTATATATTCTATTATAAACAACAAGTAAGTATAGAAACTTTAGAATTCCAGGAAAACAGCTTCAAAGAAATTTACTATATTTGATTTCCCAGAGATATCCTCCTTTGCTCTGTTATTTGCGTACCACACACAAAGTGGAACTTCTGACACGTTCTATACCATCATTAAACTTTATCAGACGGAATTAGTACGTGTTCGAATCACGGATTAAATTTGATGAATCATTGCTCGTTACGGCTACAACGTTATCTAGCGAACGCTTGGTGGCTCAATTGTTTTCGAGATACCAACGAAAACAAAATTTTATGTCTAACGAGGAAATATACTGAACTCATATACGTTGAATTTGATGAAACTCATTTATTTGCATTATTACATAATTTATTATTTATATAATTTGGGCAATTGAAATCATATGCATATTCGTGAAAATGTTAAAAATAATATACCTAATACTTTCATATCTCAGAAGCTCTGCTGTATTAACCATCTAGATCTACCAGTTATTTGTTTCCTCTCATTTAAAACGTTGCCTTTCCAAATCTCTATGGAATTACATCTCTCTCTCTCTTCAACTGAATCGCACCTCAATTAGTAGAAACACTTTTTAAATACGATTCGTGACGTTTAAACGATCTGTCGAGCAAGAGGAAGCAGAGTTCATCAGTAACGAGATCACGAGCCACGGTATGGCCTGCAATTAGGTGGCAGACGTCGCGCAATTAACTCGGTAAAATTCATCAACGCGTAACATCGTCCGGCCGGTAGGTCTATTTATTCCTGAAATAATCGAGACACGCCGGCATTTCTCGCGGGCTAAGGGAACGGCGATGAATTTTTAAAAATACACCAGAGACGCGGCAGGAACCTAAGATATTCTCCGTGCACGTGCATCCGTGTCGAAACCGGAAAGAAGTTGACCGAACATAAATATTTGCTTTGTTCATCGAACAAATCGAACGGATAGATAGAGTAATAATAAAAAAAATGCGTTCACTCTAAAAGATGACACATTTGCTCCGGGATTTTGGTCACAAAATACCTTGATCCGTGATGATGTTTTATTTCTATCAAGAAGATTTTTATACTAGAAAATATTTCTATTAAAGAATATATATAATGTGTATTCGTATTTTACTAACATGTACAATAACATTATAATACTTTATAGTTTTAAATATATAAGAAAATTATAAGTACCTTCAATAATAAAGCCAAAATTATAATCTTGGAACCAGAGATAAATAATCGATGGTAACTTGTATTACGAAAATTTGAGATATATAAGTTAACTAATTTATATTTATGTCTACTAATTACGCTATTGAGCTATTAATTTACATGTACAAGGAAGTTATTAATAGAATTTATGCAATATTTCATGAAAAAAGAAAAGATTATGAGATACTAATAAGAGGATTAATAAAGACAAGCGTTATCGCGGAGGAAGCTGAAATTTCGTAACCAATCTTTTGTAATTTTTCAAGCGGATATGATACAATCGGTTATACACGGAAGGAATCAAAGGACGATAGAATGGTATGTAGCGATGGCAGAATCGATAGAACAAGATAACAATGACGTCGACCGTTTAATATGCGTGTTTTCCACGCATTCATATTTTTTTGAGCGTGAGACGCTTCCTATGCGATGCATGATTACATAGCTGTCGGTATGGTTGGAGGGATTCTATGTATAGTTGAAATTCCTGGAAGAGTAAATTAGTTTAAGTAGTATGAGTAAGCGATACTTTATCGCGTGTTCTAAATTACTCTGAATTAAATTTGATATTTTAGCATTAATAATCTCCGTTGGCATTCCAGAATCGTTCGTTCTTGAATCAGTTTCGAATCGTCTTTCTTCACATTTGAATTGTAGTTTCCTCTTTTGGAAAAATTAAATCTCTTTTTCGCTCGTTTTCAAGAAGAGCATCAATTCAGAAAATTAAAAATTAATGTAGTAATTTTTTGTCAAACTGCGTATTAAGGTGTCAACGAAGGGAATGTCATAACGTGTTGTAAATTTAAAAAAAGGTTCAATAGCACGAATAGCAAGAATATTTTAAGCATACCATTATTCAAAACTATCATTATCAAAAACTGACTACTATCAAGAAGCATATTACTTTACAATTTCGGAGGAGAACAGCAGTCACAGAAACAGTAAAACATATTTCTAAAGTAGGAAAGGAGATATCGTAAATTTTCGCACGTGTCAAAAGTGGCTCCGAAAATTTTGATTTGAAGATTTTGACTTATTAAAGGTGTTATGCGACGAGAAGGACAAGGTGATCGTAGATAAGAACAATTTGCAGTTGACAATTACCATAAATCATCGAATCTAGACTAGGGGGCTTGCATCGAAGTTTAGTACTTCTCAAGCGTTACAATAAAATTTATTGTTAAATAAAAACGCACGAACTTTCGGTTCGATGTATAATTTACGCTCGTATATGTTTGTGCAATGAAACGACGTAACGCCGTGTACAAAATCGATGATTACGGCTTTGAAAAAAAAAAAAAAGAAAAAGAAGTGCAACGCGACATTTTGCCGACTCCTCCAGATTGATAAGAAAACACTTTCGAGATAACGATAAATATGAGGAGAGACAAACAAATATATAGGCGGATTTAGTTGATTCTTATTATCTTTCCTTCTCCTTCCTTGGCGTATAAACTGTGGAATTTGTAGTATGGGTGTAATTTAGAATTCTCCGGCTCGTGTGCAGTCCGCGTTCCTTGCATATGTCCGTTCCTCGTTGCGCTTATTCGTTTTATCACTGCCACGAGATACTTGTACACCTGGTAAGTTGTGTATCCTTTTGAATACATTTTTGTGGCCAAATGTACACTTTTCAAACCAATAGATTGGAATTTAGAGTTTTCTCTCAACCAGTCAGATTCTATTGATATAGGAGTTAAATTTCTTTCGTTTTCTTCTTCTTCTTTTTTACAATCGTTTTGTAGAAATACTGAAATTAGATATTTCTTTTGGTCATTGTAATTAACACTGTGAACTTTTGAAATTCGAGGAATTTCGTAAAATCTAATACATAAATAGAAAGTTGTGTTCTTCGCTATTATATGTTACAAATTTTCCCCTATTTTTATTGTTTATTTTTTAACTTTGCATTTTTAAATATTCAAGCGACTCTGTGTAAAATATGTAGGAATAGAAACTTGTGTTCTTTATTGTACTATAAAGCTTGCACGAGCAAATATACCAAATTTTCAGAGCACGCGTTGTTGACAACATTTAACAGATGAAATCATTATTTAAATTTCAGTATTTTTAATTGTTTCGACAAGAACGAGAATTCGCATGAACAATCTGTAGATCACGTACGAGTCGCGTATAGTACGCGGTTTCTTCCCGTAGCCGGTGCGTCAGAAATAAATTTCGTGCGAACACGAGCGCTATGCCCAGAAACGGGAGAATTTTATTTCGTGTTTCCGGAAACATACTATTAATACCTTTCCCGAAAGCGAACGAATTCAAAGAGCGACGCACTGCGACGTTTGTAAACTTTATCAATTATTCGACTACCTGGTAAAGTGGTAGAATAAACTACTTGGTAAAGTAGAAGAACCAGACGAAAGAAAAAAGATCTTAACGCTACGTGCTATTTGTGCTGGTGCACGTTTGCGCATACAAAATAGACAAGGAAATACGAAAAAGTACTAAGAGTGAACGAGGCTAAAGAAGAAGTGGATGGAGATGATGGTAATGAAGAAAATGAAAATAACGATAGTAGACGATGATGAAGAAAATAAAATAGAAGAACTAAAAAAAAAAAAAAAAATAGAAAATAATAACTTATCTTAAAAAAAGAATCCTTAAAAAATAAAGAGAAAGTTGAAGATAATTATGATGAAGAAAATAAAATGGAGGGACTAAAAAGTCAACGACGAGAAAGAGAAAGAAGAATAAAACGAAGAAGAAAGTTGGAAAAAGTCGCAAGGAATCGCACGATGACTGTGTACATCCGCGCGTGGAAAATGTGCACGTGCATAGCCGCGTATATGATGACGCCTCTGTACGCGGTGTATAAATGGCGAAAAGGCGTTTACGCGGTCGAAGGGGAGCTAGAAGAGAGGACAGTAACCCACGAGAAACGTTCTGTCTCATAAGACGTGTTGCGTTGCACTTAAATATAGTCGGTGCATAGAGAGAAAGACAGAGAAAGCTCACGAGGTTCGGAAAAGTTCGTGCGTACGTGTCGGTGAAAGAAAGACGGAGGCAAAACGCGAGAGTGAAACGGCGAACGCAATATAAATTATTGCGTGAGTCAATTCTCAAAGTGGCGTGTATTTTCAGGTGACGTTCGTTTTTCTCGGTTGTCCTATTATTCTCTTTTAGCACGACGAGGAGCTGCCTGCTTCTATGGAAGTAGTACACTCACGGACTCGAGCGGTCGAAAGTAGCACGTCCCTTTCGGGGGCTGTTTCCTACGCGGAGAATGTTCCTTGGCTGGTTTTTCGGTTGAAATTAAATTCTAGGCAACTCCCGTGTGATATGTGTTTCAATTCGATTCGTAAACTTTGGAGACCGAATTGCTTGTACGATACAGTTTCCCATATCTGAAGCACCATTACTCGACTATGCACTCTAATACTCGAACGTTTTACTGAACATTTGTTATCTGAACAAAATATTTACTAAGAATAGATGTCTTTTCTCGTACTACGATGTGTCTTTTTTATAATTACTAGATTGTGAAGTTTTATGAGTTCGATGGGAAATTTTAAAATGCACAGAAAATGTATATAATATGGAAAAGTATCAAAAAATAACTACGGTTAATAATGGTTCTTATAACATTCGATATATTTTCAAAAATATGAATTTTTATGAAAAATCGATAGTTCAATAATTACGAACAGAACTAAAATATGAGATAGGAAATTTTGTTGAAAGACAATGTTGTGCGATCGTATGATGAATCAATGTTCCATTTATGAGCAACGAAAATGTAGACAATTTTTATGAATGTGTCCTTCGCTCTGAAACATTCGTTTGAGATGGTTTGGAGCACAAAATAGAAATACTATAAATAGAAAAGTACGAACAAGCTTCGTCAAGCTGATAAAATCTTTGTCACACGTAAAATCGTCTACCTGTAACATTCGGGGATTTCCGAACAAAAAGACTACACATAATACATAAAATACATATACCGAAGATATGTATAATATATATATAAACGTATTGTAAGAGTACTTAGTATACACGTGTGTTGAGAACTTCAATTTTCAGACAAGATTTTTAATTTCTTAATGTTAACTGTAATACATACGTGTATACATATGAACAATGACTACGATAATTAATATCTTAATACACGTTTCACGTGCTGTTTCAGTACTCTAATACGTAGAAGTTGTCGCTGAGAGGTTAAACAGCGCAGGTTTGGCCAATTAAGCCGATCGAATGTACGAATTACCGCGGCCATCAATTATCAGGAACCAATATAATCGAACCTATATATCGCACTAACTTAACCAGAAACGGAAACTTTATTGTCGATCGATGCATTTGGCAATGGCATTAATCTGATCCACCGGATAGATACCAACAAAGACTGATCTAGCCGTGATACACGCGGCCTCGCTCTCTCGTAGAATGAAACGATTGCCAGGAAGTAATCTTCCTGTTTCTCGTTTTCAGCCCGTAACTGTCCGACGTCATTGTTTGACCAGCTTTTAACACGTTCAACTAGGCTTGAGTCGCCGATGGTTTGAAGTGCCATGCCGTGTCGACGCAAGACACGTCCGCCGTGCTTCAAAACAGAGTTACACGTTTAACACTTTGAACCGTGTGCCTTTTAGGCCGTGCTGTGTTGGTTCAGTACTACAGTTAGGAGAACAGTTAAAAAACAGTGCTGACAGATGGAAATGAATTCCTTTTTTTAAAATAGAAACACTCGTGTTGGTGTTTGGTGGAATTTACCTTTTGGTGAAAACATCCAACTGATGGTTTTGGATAATTCGTAAGGAGTCTTTGTAGAATATATTACGAGTGCCAAAGACTCAAATTAGTAGTAAAGTTAACTCATGTGACAAAATACAAATAATGATTTTGGAGAATTCGGAAGAAGATAATTTGAGGAGGATCCTTGTTACAAATGTTAAAGACTCAAATTAGTAGAATTAATAATGGCTTTGAAGAAATCAGAAGAAGGTAATTTGAAGAGTTTTTATAGAAAACACTGCGAGTATCGAACATCAAATTGATTACATATTTTTCTAATAGTTCTACTTGAAAATCACAAGTTCATTATTATAAAAAAATAATATTAAGAATACACTATGACAAGAAATTTTGTCATAGGTGATTTAAATCGCAGCAAATTATACTTTATAAAACAGAAATTTCAACGTATAAATTTCTACTATCAGATGGTTTTGCAACGTTTGTATATACGGACAGCGATATCATTTTTTTTACTCTGTTTCCGGCTGGCAAATGAAAAGTCAATTTGTCTTTCATTATCAGAGAAGCAGTTTTACGTTTTCCAAGATAAAATGGATGTAGTGTACAGAATGCACGGGACAAGCAAATTGTAATCATATGCAGTAATCACGTGCAGACGAAAATATATATATATAAAATAATAAAAAAAAAAATAAAATAAAATTTCATAACCTAGGACAAAAGTTTTTCGATGAGAAAATTTCGAAATAAATGTCTATTTTAGATAAAATAATATAATATAAAAAAGAAAAAGAAAAAATGTAAAGTAGTATATCCTTGGAATAATCAAACTGGCTCTTGAAATAAATTATTGATTATTATTCCACGGCCAAAAAGAATCAATTTCATTTCTATCATTCAATGATGTCAAGTCCGATAATTAATGAAATAAAAAGTTAAACATTAATCAAGTTCTTTGGCGTTAAAATTCAGAGTGGAGTTAATTACTCTGATTTCTGAACACGGATAAAGGAGAAGCAGCAAAAAACGATTTGAAACTTCATTCATTTTTATAGATTGAAGAATTTTAGATGCAGATATTAATCACTTTCACTCAGGAAAATACTTTCAACCAAACCCTTCCTCAATAAATTTTCAATCGCGATCATTACGTTCCCATGGAATCTGAAACCAATTTTATACGTACATTACGCTTATATCGTGTGTTTACCATCTCTCTAAGAAACCAAGCAACCAATGCATATTGGTTCAACGTGAACACGAACAGCATAGGAATGCAACAATCTCGCCAAGATATCATAATAACAGAATATAAAAGAATCATGGTGGAATCAAGCACGAGTTAACTTGGGCTGATCAAAATCACGCATCGAATTGAACGTGCCAATCTTTCTCTCTATCTCTTTCTCTCTTTCTACTGCCGAACACGTCACGTTCTCGCACCTGTTTTCTTGTCGGAATAGAGCTGACTTTATTGAAATTTATAACCGTACTATACGAACTACGAAGAACTTTCACCAGCTAGGACAAAATTTTTGACCGGGTAACATAACTACGAAACATCTAAATTCAACGAGCATCTATTTGATTATTTTCCTCGTTTAACTTGTTAACTTTTTACTACTAATTACAAGTAGAGTCGTTCGCGAAAATTGAAAAGAAAATACATTGCTGCTCAAAAGTATTAGGACATGTATTTTTATTTCTAATATTCGATTCTAATATTCGATAATATTTATTATAAATAATAAAATTTTTCAATTACTATTGTTTAAATTTGAACGTTGATTCGTACGAAAAAAATTTGTAACTTCACCAAGAGATCAGATGAAACATATGTCAATGTTATGATGAATATTGGCTTGACTAATAATTACCAGTCGATGGTATCAAAGGATTCTTAGAGTTTAAATGATTGAAAAACCTCATTTGTTATATATACGGATTGTTTAGCATGTAGATTTTATGGAATGGCGCTCTAGATGAATTAGTGGAATTATAGTTCGTAATGGTTGTAGATGGTCGTTGCGATCGGTTAGCTACGGTGTAATTACATAGACTCTTGGAATCGTAGCGAACGGATCGCTCGGATTTATCGGGTGTTACGTAACACCGTCAATTTAATTCATTGCTAGCACTGGAATGTAGCTAGAACTGTTTATACTAGAGGTACGATCGATGAGCTTTTGTTGAAAATATACAAGTTTGTATAATGGGAAAAATGGAGGAATGAAAAAGAAAAAAAGGATTCAAAGAAGATCTGAATTCATCTTTTACATTGTGTAGAAGATAGGGAAACAAAGATACTTTTATTTCTCAAAATTGTAAAAATTGTCAAATATCTCTGAAAACGTTGACGAAATTTTTTTCACGACTAAATCTTGATCTTGATCTACATCAGGAGGTCAAACACGAAATATGTCATATTCGTGTTTGACCTCCTGGTCCAGGTATGGTCAGCAATAATAGGTCTGATCCGTAATGTGTCGTCGGACTGACTGAATAAAACTTCGCTCTAGTAAAGCAAATTTTACCGTAAAGGGAAACGAAAGGGGTAAAGGGGGAGGGGGCGCAAATCAGAACGTGCAAAGTAGGCGAGGAACGGACTCCTCTGCGCGAAGTATATTTTGAACGTTGCGTGGCGGAAGCTTTTCCAAAAAGACCGAAAATGTGCGAGAGTGCACGACCGCGCCAAAACTAAATATAACATCCAGTCCTTTGTAGAATGCGCGGCGATTTACTCGTTGCTCTCGCAGATCGGGGAGCGCGCGTACGCCCGTAGTTATTTCGCGCTAATGATCCAGCCGGCCCTTTCACGGTGTATATCCTGCGAAAAGGAGCGTGTGTTGCTGTTTCTTTTTTCTTCTTTGGCCGCCACGTAGCGCGTCCTTTCTCCGTTCCACCCTCGAACACGCTCGATCAACTACGAGAGAGAAAAAGGGGACTTCAGATCGGACGACGGTAATCGTAAGTTTTTCCTTACAGTGTATCTATCTAGTATCCTGGTTTTCGTGTAACTCGCTTTTCCGACTATAAACAATTTCGGCTGGCTCGTTTAATCGGATTGCGCAAGAAGACGGAAGTCGTCGGGTGAATGTATTATTAGAGCGCTTCGACGAATCTGTAATTGTTAGATCGCGGATTTTTATGCATCTATGAGAAATTTTTGTACGTAAGATTACCAAATTATTTAAAATTGTAGGTATATATATATTGTAATTTTATATTCTGATGGACATACTTTAAAATAGAATTTGAACGGAAAATTGTTTCATTAACTAGATATCGTAATAAGTGCTTTATTTTGGATATTTCATATATTTATTATTATTATATACATTTTGTAGATTTTGAACTTTATTGCATTTTTTTATATGTTATTACTATATATTGTGGTTTTTGTAATCTCTGATTTCCCAGAAATAAATAAATTTTTGCATATTTATAGAAAATTTTAAAATACAAAATTTTACAAAAAAAAATATATATATATATATAATATCATTATAATATTTGATACGTAAAACAGTTTTCTCTCAAGAACCTGTTTTTTTAATTATGTTCTCGAAAGTGTGAATTTGCATAAAAATCCACAGTCTAGTAATCATTTGACTCTCTACTTCATTAAAAATTATTTTACTAGACAATCATATTGTTGAAATATGTACACGATTCTATACTTTCTATGTCTAATCTTTTGACTAAAGATAGCGAACTGATTGTGATACAGATTGTTTTTGATATTCTTCTATATTAAAACCGAATTATTGTGATTTCCTATTTTCGTTTCGTAAATATAATTTTGTTATTTTAGGTACAATTAAATATAATATATTAAAACGTTATGTAGGATATAATAATATTTCTAATACGCACACATTTTTTTAATTTTCCAATATCTCGTTAGAATACAGGAATTTATGAACTTCTAAATTTTTATGAACATAATTAAAGAAATGGAATATAGATAGAAAATTTATTATATTTTACCTACTATGTATAAGATATCTTACATATTTTTGCATTATGTAAATTGTATACCTTCTACTTTTCCACGAATTCTTACAATATTACACGGAAATATTATACGGAATATTGTCTTCATAAAAATAAAAAATTACATGAAATATAAATTTACAATCAAACGCATACAAAAATAAAAGGAAAAGACCACAAATATAAGTTGAATGACACTAATTCCTACGTAGCATTGCAGTGTCAATGTTCGTTTAATTAATCATCTCTTCGTTAACTTCTCTCCCACGTTAAAACCTCTCGTAACAAAAACTTTAGTTGACGAGTAATTTATAATGTCCCTGCGGGTCGGCTAATTGTCCAATCAACCAAATACTCCACTAAACTTCTTCGACTTCCTTCGTTTAAGCGCATTGTTAAACTGCACAAACCTATAATACATCACCGGAGGGAAAACGAATCGCGAATGCACGCTCAGAAGGCATTATACGTGCCAAGCATACGCTAATACGAAACGAAACGAACTCCAGTTATCGATAGAAAATCGGAGATACCGAACATGCTGCCATAATCCGTGTTAAATGGCAATCGGAGATAGTATCGATTGAACTTGCACCATAGAGAGCTTTTAGAATTTTGGCTGCGTTAGAAACTACGCTCTCTAATATACGTGAAAGCCACTCGAATAAGTACAACTCCTGCGATAGCTATCTCTGAAAAGCTAAATCGAGTTCAAAACAGAGTGTGTGGAGTGTTGAGGCAACGTAGTTTCGTAATTTGCAATGTTTCTAGGGAAAAAATTTAATCAACGTGGATCTGGAACGCTTCTCTAAGCGAAGAATAATTTTCTTTTTTTTAATCAGATGAAAGAGTGGAATGATACAAGCGAGTTTTTGTACATTCGTGGGAAATTTAAGGATGAAAAAGTACAGTATCGGATAAAAGAAAGTTTAAAAGATATTTTAAGTAATTGTAGAAAATTTTCGTACGTTCGATGAAAAATTATCGATTCTCTAAACTCTTAAATAACTTTCACAGAAAAGATCGTATAATAAATTTCGGAAGATTGTCGTAAGGAAGAAATTTCAATCTTTCAATTATCTACTACTAGGTGGATCTTTTTCTATGGAAGAAATTTTAATTTCTCTAATTTTGGTTTCCTAAAAAAGTGAATTTATATAAAAATCTGCAGTTAAAAGTCCCACGAACATCTATATAATAAAGATTCGAAGTTTACGTATTTCTTGAAAACCAGAACGAACTTTTCACTCAGTATCCAACGTACAAAATATCTGCTAAGCTTTTAACATACAATAGCTTCGAAAGCCAAAATGGTTAATTGTGAAGATGAAAGCGTGTACAAACGCAGTTACGAGAATGCTTTTTCGTTCCAAGTTAGATACTTTCAAAATTACGTTGGCACCGGTCTGCTTGTCATCAAGAATAATGGTTAAAATTGTATGTATCTCGTATTTCTCGAAAATCGAATTGCCACATTATTCTCAAATATAGCACGCACTCTGTACTCCAGCTTATTTTCGTCGCATGCTCTCCAGACCTCGTTCTACTCGATCTTTGTGCCTGAGGATATCTTTCGAATAGATTTTTCCATACAGAATCGATTATTCTTGCGTTCGTTGCAAAATATTTTGAACAATCATCACGTACAAGTTTGCTTGATGAATTCTCAATTTTGATTTTCTTAAAAGTCTCGAACAAAAAACTACATTCTTATCGACATTATTCTTCACTGTACTAGCGACAATAATCTGTTCCGAAGTGTATTTTATATTTATTCGTTGCTCTTGTTAAATATAATTCTGTTTTCTAAAAATATGGCACATTTACCTATCCGTTATTCTAAAATAAATCCTAAGTTTCTTGACACTTTCGCGGCTGACATTGTACATATATATACTTAAGTTGCTAAATATTAAGTAAATAAGTAAAAATACCTATTAGAATAATAAAGACTTACGATTATTAAACCATAGGATTTATAATTTCTAGTTTACACATTACACTTTCTTAAGACGCGTAATTTTTTTGTTTAGGTAAACTAACTCTTGGATCGAGTCGAGATGCGGATATTTCTGTCGTTGGTACCGGCGTCGAGTCCATTCATTGCACGATTGAAAACAATAACGGCGTGGTCACTCTTCACCCCATAAATGGAAGCACGGCAGTCGATGGTGTACCGATAAATTCACCAGTGAGACTCGCTCAAGGTAAGACCTTGACTCAGATACGAATTGGTCAAAATTGAATGTATCACTGTGGCACCGGTATTAAAATACAATAAAGACTCTATATTATTCAAATACTCAAATATCTGAATTATTCATTATTTGGACATTTTGTTATCCCAACAAAATATTTACTAGTAATAGATGCTTTTTCTTCTACTATTTTTGATTAAAAATATGAAATAAAATATAAAAAATATTATGTAATAATTAGCTACGTTTCCAGTAAGATTTCTAATGCAAATTTAACGTTTCAGGTTGCATGCTGTCGATCGGTAGATCCAATTTTATGCGGTTTAACCACCCGGCCGAAGCGAAACAACTACGATCGGTGCTACCACAATCGAGAATCTCCATGGCGCCTATAAGCTTCTCACTGCCGGAAAACCAACTCCAGGAGAACTATCATCTGGAAAGAAAGCCACCAGTCGCTCCACGAAAGTCGCCAAGAAATTCCTGCTCGGACGAGGAAATGGGTTTCCTCGGGAAACTGACGAAGTTCGAAATGTTATCGAAGCAAAACAGAAATAACTGTGTCTCTCCCAAGGTTTTTCCAGCGGGTGCCATCACCACGAACGTGCCCGCCGATCAAATCCTCGGTCACTCGAGATCATCCAGCCTAGTCTCCTTGAAGAATGGCAACAACAATTCACCGTTGCAGAACTTAACGAACCTGGACAGAAGTCGTTCGAACACACCATCCTTCAATTCATCTTCACCAGCCCATTTCCTCGGCACGTCATCTCCAAGCAGCTGTTTCGCTTCCTCCTCGCCCAACTGCTGCAGCGACGAGAATCGTCAGAGATTGGACGTCAGAACGCCCAGTAGATCCAGCACGCCTAACCATCAGCACCGAAGCGTTTCACCGTCGAGTCACAATCAGATTCAGATGTACTCGTCCGCGGAATCTTATCTAAAAACCTACAAGCCGTACTACAGAGACAACAACAACGAGAACAGCCAGAATCCCCACGGTCAGACGATATCGAAGAACAACGTCAATCAGGGAGGAGATCTAATGTCGCGAAGCTTCACCTGTCAAAGATCGAACGATCTCGACGACTTGACAACGACGAGGGACTACGACATGAGTCAAAGTTTAATCGTCACCAAGACCACCACGACCGAGTATCTTCAGTTGGAAAAATTCGGCTCGAATCCTAACATCTGCAACGGGAACGGGAACTTCTGCGGTGGAAACTTGAGGAACGTGGCCGGGGCTCAAGGTTTCGGCTCGAACCCGAACGTGAAGAGGATACAGCCGCCTAGCCCGGCGTTCAATCGCAATCCGAAGTACAACGAGCCGAAGAGAGGCTTCGGACGAATGAAGAGTCCAACACCTAGCATCGGGAGCGGTTGTTCGCTGGAGGAGTTGCGAGAGAGACAGATCGAGGCGGAGAACAAGCGGCGAGAGGCGGAGAATAAGAGGAAACAGGCGCAGGAGGAGAGGCTACGGGAGCAGGAGATCGAGAGGCAGGAGAAAATGAGACTCGAGGAGATCCTCGCTATGTGCGCCGAGTATGAGAGGCAGAGCACCATCGAAAAGCCGAGGCAACCTAATAGGTGAATGGGACATTTGCATGCGAGAAGATTCGAGCCTGGCGCGAAACATTTGCAATGAAAAATTGTCGATACTTTAAATTTTTAATTTTTAATTTCAATCTTCAAGACCGTGGTGCTCGTACGAACGTTTGAATTTGCAAGAAAAACTATTTTTATTTATTCTCTTTCAAAATGATGTAGAAATATTTAGTTTCATAATACTTTCACGATACTAAGTTCGTTTCTTTTAAAGATGTCTTCACGTCATTTTGAAAGGGGTTAAGTAAAGATAGTTTGAAGAATCCTTGTTTATCTTGGAAGCAGATTGTTCCCTTAATGATATAAATATCATTTTGTCTCCTATATTTCAATCTTATGTCTATGATAGTCGAAGATTAAAGATGTATTTAAGGTGTGTTCGTCGAGATGTTTTGGTAATTTTTTGCAACAAAATTATATAATCTTCTCCTTCAATATTTTGTACGTACATCTTATTTGGATAACATTTGTAAATTTATTTCAAGAAAATTTTCAATGAATTATATCCCAAAATGTGTTTCTTGAGATCTTTTGATAATATTTTTATGAGAGGCTTGTACAATTTTCTTCGTCAGTGTTCCGTACATATATTTAAATCCATATTTGAATAATATTCACAAAATTATCTCAAAAGAAATAATCAAAATCAACAACAATACTTCTTTTAATTCTAACAAATATAAATAAATACAATATACAATTTTACACAGCTTTAAGTCTACAGTATCTTCATCTCTTTTCACAGAATCAAGACGAACGGCTCTCTGCCACGAGACAAGCGACTCGGCTACAATTCACCTTTCGACAGCCCGAAGAGTCCATCGAAAAATCAACCGTACTTCTCCTTCGATGCCTCGAGGCAATCGAATTCAGCCTCGTACGAGAACGTGTGCGTGCAAAATTCGAAGATCATATTCCAAAACGGCAACGCGCCGAACAACCATCGGAACCAGACCACGAATCATGCGAACAATCAGACAACGAACATGCAGCACGAACATTCGCAATCGATCACGCCGAACAACAACAACAACAACAACAATAACCAGTCGACGATGTGGCCAAACATTCTTGGCAACGGGGACCACAGTTTTTCCGGTTCGATCTCGCAAGTTCGTAACTCGAGTTACGACAACACGACGATCGACGGATCGATGTTCAACAATAACGGCGCGAATTACTCGCCGATGGTCGACAAAACGAGAGAAACTTACGGAACGATTCAACTGAACGGGACGAGGATCAACGGGCAATCGAACAAGCATTCGCGAAACTACGACAATTCGATGAACGGGAACGTGAGCCTGTACGAGAACGTGGTGGTTAATTCTGTACAGAATAACAATCAAAATAATCATTCCATGCCAAAGAAGAACGGCCAGCTGTCGAACTCGTGCGAAATGATCGAGAACAAGCTGGCGATATCGAACGACGACCTTCTAGAGGCTATTGAGCAGCTTACCATGCTTTCGAAATCCAAAGAGATATGCACCATCCCGAAGAAGAATAACTTGGAGAAGGACAACGCGAAATCAAACGAGGCTAAAGCTGATAAAGAAAGAAAGGAGCTCGAACAGGAGGACAGGAAGAAGTACATAGAGTTTCTTCAGAACGAGAAGCTGCATATCCTTGGGAATATGGACGTGTTGAAGAGGAGCGTCGCGGATATTGAGATCCAGGAAGAGGAGATTAGCAGGGAGGTTCGTTTAATTCGTCCTTCTTTTTTTTTTTTTTTTTTTTTTTTTAATTTAAAAAAAATTTTTAAGGATTTTTTT
>NW_025109273.1:0-2500 GCF_011392965.1 Frieseomelitta varia
AAAAAAAAAAAAAAAAAAAAAAAAAAGAAAAAAAAAACGAGAAAAAGAACAAAGAAAGAAAGAAAAAGCAGAAGAAATAAAGTTTCGGTGATAATTATCCCTTCCTTCTTTATATTTCTTCAGCTGTATAAAATTTCCCAGTTTCAGATTCGATAAAAGCAGAATAAGCTACTAGATGGTTCTGTATTATTTATAGTATCATTGATATCAATGAATCTGTTCTTTGAATCTGTTATTTCTTCAAAAAAGGTTGAAAATACGGAGAAGTATTTTAAAAAAATTTGTTCAAATTAAAAACAAGAGGGAAGGGGTTATTTGTTGTCGCTATTGTTTTTGTTATTATCGCGTATATAATAGAAAATTTGCAACAAGAACGAACGTAATGTATCTCCCTCACACCATAGCCTAGCTTTTGTGTCACACTGATTTTAGATATTTGAAGTCAATCCACAGTAAGTAAATAATTTCACGTTACCAAATATATACAAAAGTATGACTCGTATATACACTTAATTGCAGCTGTTTCTTGTATATCGAACGATAGAGATATATCTAATTTAACATTAACAAATGAGAGGATTTGAGTTTTTTCGAAATTATATCGTATATTAACATTAGAAGGAAATTTCAAGGATGAAAGAAAAATTTCTCAAAAGAAGAAATTTGAATTTGCATATACAAAAAAGACTTACTAAAATAAAATAATAACACAAAAAATAATGATACAAAAAATTTTAATAAAGTAAAATATTGTGCTTTTACAGTGTTCAAATTGTTTGAAGCTCTTTAAAAGAGCTCCTTATTTTGTTATTTTATTTTTGTTGATGGATGTTTTTTTGGAGTAGTATCTTGGAAGATCAGCTGGCAGCCGAGCGATTCCTTCAAATTATGAAAGATGTAATTATTAAGTAAGATTTCTCGTTCATGTATGGTGTGAGGTTTCGCGTGGTATCACTTTTGTGAGTTTGTTGTGACTTGTATTGCATATGCGGCACATTGCATGTTAAGCTCAATTCCTCATATAGTTTGGTCATTCGCATTGATAAAATGTTAGATAGACGTAGGTGGGCTGTCAATAATAAACCCTTATGGGTGTATGATGTAGTCCTAGAACACTCGAGATTATACTATTTTGTTATTTTGCAGAGGCGTGTGTTGTAAAGTATATATAAATTGATTCAATGATAATATTCGGTTTCTTGAATACTAATATGTTTTCTCTTCTTTTTTTCCTTTTGGTTAGCGTTCTATTTAAGAAATTTATCTAACAATTTCTTTCTGACAAATTTCTGAATATTATTTGAATTTATTGTCTGTAAATAATAAATATTAGCTAGAGTTAAATTACTGAATATATTTGATTCATTAAGAAAAGAATCAAGAATGTTTATGAATGTTGTGTGAGGAAATGCCATCGATCGGCTGTCAGACAACTTCCCGTTCAGAAGAAATGCATTGAAAGAAATGAAATTAGAAAATTAAATTCGAAAGCTTCTTTCAAAATTCCACAATTATTTTGCAAGGTATACTTCTCCATTGATCGACGCGGCGTGTTCTCTAGAATGAAAATTACAAAATACAAAAAGAGAGAAGAGTATTGTGTGTATTTGAAACACACAGACACAAACATACACACATACATACACACACGTATGTAATTTTTTATTTATGTTTGGCGAGTACACTCGCAGCGTAAGTACCGTAAGAAGATTATTTACAGATCGTTGAGAACCTGCGATAAATAAGATATGTAAAGAAAAGGATGGGAGAGAGAAAGACAGAATTATCGAGGATGTATGAAATTCATGGTGTATTGTCGTTTACAGGGATGATAGGAGCTTTGCCACCAGGAGCGATGCATCCGGCATTCGCAGCTCCAATGGGTTTCCCTGGTGCACCAATGTTGGCTCCAATGATGCATCCACGCTTCAGATGATCACCTCCTATGGACGGGCCCACTCCACCACTGCACTTCGTGCTCTGGGCCCGCCCCTAAATTTTTTTAGGGTTCGGACCTGACTGAGAAGAGGAGAAAAGCACGCGTAAATCTCACGTTAGCTCGCGTGGGCACACTTCGTTGATCGGCCGCGGCTGCACTTGACGCATCCTCTCCTACGAAGTTTACACGAAGTTAGCAAAATCTTTGTTTTTCTTTCTAATATCATTGCAAAACACATCACGTCAGTGCCTGAGAGGGTTTACCAGGTGCAGTGGAAACGGTCGGTCGTTCCTCTTCCAGATTTTTTCTGCCAGTAAAAAAATATCGAGTAAATTAATTACTTTAATTTTTGCACGTGGTGAGTGATCGTGCGCGCGATATCAGTGTAACGTCGTAACTTCTTCCCGATGGAGTTTGAAAATCCCAGGTGAGCAACGAAATTTGTATTTTTTTCTCTCTTTTTTTTTTCTTTGTGAAATCAATTTTGTTGTTTGCCTAGAAGGCATCAGAGAGGACTTGATCCTTCGAATTTGCCCTTTCTATGGATAGTTGTTATATTAT
>NW_025109274.1:0-4153 GCF_011392965.1 Frieseomelitta varia
TAAATTTGTAGACTTTTTATTAGCAATAAATAGATTAATAATTTCTATCCAATTGCATATAAGATTTACACAAATTCTACTTTCATTTATAAATCTTTCATTTCGTGAATGGTGATCTTATTTCTTAGTTTCATCTAAAATGCATTCATAAATACGTCAATATACGAGCAAAATACAAAAAAGAGATAAGATTGATCATTCTGATGATATATCGTTAACTGGCGGAACGATAATTAAATTATAATTTGCGCAAGAATATTGAACATTTATTAAGAATTCGTTAAGAATTGTTAAGAATTCCGCGAATCTCTACATTCATCAAACGCGAATTAGTCTTTACGAGTAAATCGCAACAGAATAGTAAGTAAATATACAAGTAACAGTCGTTAGTATTTTTTTTTTTTTTTCAATTTTTGTCCATTAGAATATAGATAGCATTGATATGGAAATAGATGATTCGTCTGATTAATTTATAATTGCAAGCCGGAAAAAAAAATTAAATCCAGTAACACTCTCATCCTCTTCAGATGAAAAAGATGAATCGTTAGATAATAAATCTTATGAATATACCACGGAGGAAGAATATTCCAACTCTGATTCAGAAGGAGGAATTTGGAATGTTTTAAAAAATTGCATAAAAACAAATAAATAATTATTTATTACAAATAAAAATTGTAATAACCACTTAATTAATCAGTTATATTTATAATTATTGAATTGAAATTAAATAAATCCTACTTTATTTCAATAAATATACTTTAAATTCTCTCTAATTCTAATTTTCAACTACATTAAATTTTTTCTAATTGTAACTTTTACCGAACGAATTTAACAAACTACATATTTGGTGGCATTGTCTCAATCTCTTATTATACAATAGGAATTATGTTGAAATATTATCTGCAACGGATAAGTTGAAGCACATGTTTAATGGATTTATTTCACTGGGGATTACACAGCGCTCAAATGCGTGCCTTCGATTTTCATTAATATTTTTACGATATTTTATTTTTACTGTACAGTGAAATTGATGGTTGTACTTTTTCACGTACAGGCCTACAGAGAAAATTATGCCATAAAATGAAAAAAAAAAAAAAGTGGCAAGAAAACTAGGATCGAGCGACGATGTTTGTAGAAGTCGTTATGAAAAAAATTCAAAACAATTAGGTAGAGCTAAAACAAAAAATTGTGCCAAAGAAGTTGTCACATTATGAAGACTCTATTTAAGACTGTATTTACCTTTTCTTTGTTTGCAGTACTTTAATATATCACAATATACGCGAATAATATTATAATTATATTAAAATACTATAAATATACATAATAATATAAATAATATTATAATTATATTAAAAATATTATAAATATACACATACATATTACAAATAAAATAATTTTTGTATGCTTTATACTGCATTAATTTCTTCACACCATTGTAGTAACGAAACTAATATTGAAAAATTTAAAAATATTAACATTTACTCGAAGTATGTGTTTTTATCTTCGATTCGCTGGTCACCGATGATCCTCACAGCATTCAGCGTGTTAACCACAATCGACCGCGGCGGCGATTAAGACTTTTTATCAGCATGAAAAAGTCGGCGAACCATTAGCTTCAATCAATATTCTGAATTTGCCGAATAACTTCTTCATCCTAATAAAAAGTCTAACGTCTTAATTTGGAAGG
Source organism: Frieseomelitta varia (assembly GCF_011392965.1). Lineage (NCBI taxonomy): Eukaryota > Metazoa > Arthropoda > Insecta > Hymenoptera > Apidae > Frieseomelitta > Frieseomelitta varia. The sequence continues at coordinate 1,688 of NW_025109274.1, forward strand.
TTTTTACATATTTAATTACGATTGCTATAATCCTCTCGCAATTAGATGGAGAATGTTTCGAGCATGTTTTTTTATTTCTTGAAGCTATCTGAGCTGCAACACTTTCTTTTAAACTCATTTTTTCAAATGAAATCACCTCTTAGTCCGGTTGTACTATCTGTCTAATTTTCAATCTTGACATTCTGAAATTTTACACACTTGGTCGCAGCGACTGACGAGTCACCAACGATCATAAAAATACGAGTGACCGCTACGATAAATAAAATGTACTTGATCAAATGTAAGTATAAAACTTTATCAAGAAGCTATAAGCTTGAGCCTGTTTGTCGAATTTGGTTTTTGATCTCTTGACAACTAACTGCTTGACAATGTGTAACAGTTCTAAGAGAAATAAATAATTTCTCGAAGTTATTAATTCGTGAAATAAAAAAACAGCCTGTTTCGAGGAATAAATGGGTCGACTTTGTCAAAAACATTTTGAAATTAATCATATGGACGATTTTTATCGTCGTACAATACTCAATTAGAACCTAATATGTAGATGATTTTACTTTCGTAAGAGATTGTTGGATAAGAGATTTTTATCGTTCGACTGTTTTTAGAGGATATTAAGGAAAAACAATTACGTGTTAAGCAGCGGATGATCCACACTGCGTTAAATAACCATCATTCAACTTAAAATTATTGTCCTCCGTGAAGTCTATTTTCCAAAAAAATCAAGCTAGCTGTTTTAATATTTACATTTCTACGTTATCTTTTCATTTTTAAACAAATTGTGACTAATGTATTTGTGACTAATATATTATAAACCACAGATTTTGTACACAGAAAATTAGCTGGTTAATAGAATGATAAAAATTTTTATTTTGAAAGTGGCTTAAGTTCCATTTTAAGGGTTTCAAACTGATATGAAATGTATTATGCAGTAAAATTTTATCAGATCTATAAGAGCTATATTTTTTATTATTAAAGTAGTAGCGTTCTATTAGCTCAGATATTGATTTTTTTAAATAATAATAATTCCATTAAATATACAGAATTTCATTTCAACCAAATCTCTAGAGGACGCGGTTTTTAAAAGATTAAAAAATACTAATGGAGAAAATGTAAATTGGTTAAAAATATGTTGGATGCGATTTCTGAGAACTGAATCGTATAAAATGTTCCATAAAACATCAATGAATAAAGGTACACTATTTAAAATTCTGGATTTATTACCGCGTTGGGTGAAACTAAAAAATTATAATAATATTAAATTGACGCAACTGTACAAAAATGTAAGACCAATCGCAAAAAATACAACGATATAATGGACTTATTACATTACATACCACCTGTACATTATAATTATTTTAAATTCCTTCCGCATACGCAAATTGAGAAAGAATGAATTTGTAAATTGTAAATTACGAGATTATTTAAATGTAACATTTCTTTAATAGTGAATAAAAGTTGGATATTTTTATAACACAAAATTGTAATATTTTTTTGTTTTAAGGGAATTTTATTATTCTCAAGGGACTTTGCCTTTTTAAATGTTATAAATGTTATTTCATTAATTTCGAAATCAAAAATGTGTTATTTTTTTAAACAATGTTTATCATAATAATTGGGTTGGTAAATTATATACTCTTAGAAACACAAAAACATTACACTACCATGTTATCAGTTACTAATATTTTTAAATTTATCAAAACGCAGACCGTTAAATATCTTCATTTAAAGATAAATGGACTTGCGCCTCTTTCAAAATAAATGGCTCATATATGTCGTGGATGAGTCGCTGGCGTGGAACGAAGATCCTTAAACAATTTCCATCTTGTATCTCGCAGTCTCACAGAGGGAAAAGGAGACGATGAGACATGCCTTCCTTTTTTAAGACGTTCGTGAAAAAATAAATAAAACGGAGCTGATAGCCATGACGTGAAAAGGGCGCAGTCTAAGAGGGGAAGGGGGCATCAATAAAGATTTTCTTTGGTGTAGCGACATGCGTGCATGCTCCTGCTCCGTAGAGTTGCGCCACAACGATCTTAATCTCCGCGGATAAGGTCAATATCTAAGAAATCCGAGGTTTTACGATCTCCAGTTCCATAGGTCGGAAATTGTAAGTCTCGCGAACTCGCTTCGAAAATTTTCCATCGCAAACTAAATGAAAAATTATGCTGCGCAATCCGGACGATCGAATTTCGTGCGATTCTCACGCAAAACGTTATCGCAATCATGATCACATCAGACAAACTCGACCAGCTGATTGCAAAGCACAGTGCAGAACAAAAAGATACGCTATTGCACATACATACGTGTTCAGTTCAATACGTATGGAAAATAATTAATATATTAATATTTATATAAATATTTATATATTTAATTTTATTCTATATATATTATATATTATATATATAAATATTTATATATATTTATGTATATATGTTAAATATATATATACTTATATAAATATATTAATAT
>NW_025109275.1:0-4153 GCF_011392965.1 Frieseomelitta varia
GAGTTTACGACGCTTCGCAGAAATGCTATTGAGGCTGTATTTCTAAAACTATAAGTGCGGACATCCGGTCTTACGCACTGCAAAACTAACTTGGCCTTTTCAATTCAATAGCGTCGGCTCCACGTGAGTCGTAAATTCTTCTAACTTTTCTGTCTGAGAAAACGTTTTTTCTCCGACATCTGCCAGCCGCTACAGAATGAATTAGGGATACTACATAAAATTTGTTCAATCATTCACCGATAATATATTTAACCATTTTAATGTATAAAATCATTGTTTTGTTTAACTTTCTATTCAAAGTAATATACCTCCATATCATTTTCGACATGTTGACCATGTTACAAAATATTCTCATACATTTGTAATAGTATGGTGTACAAATGCTTTTTCATAAAGTACTGATTTATATATTTATTCGATGTAGATGAGCATTTCATAACTGCCGTATTATGGTTTTGAATGTGCCATTTATAAATATTCGAACACTTCTAAATTATTGCAATATTAAATAATTATTAATTATTAATTCATACGTCTTTCTTTGATTTATAATCTTAACGTTAATTAATACTGATAAGTAAATAATATTGTAACAATTATAAAAATGGTGATCCTGCCGAACGATTTTATTTGTATCAGTCCATTGTTGAAATTTTAAATCGATTTGGAATATATACTACTAATCATACTGAAAAAATTTATACAGATTTTACCGAGCAGTATTGAAACTTTCCTGCAATGGCAATTCTCACACACATCATATGTTTTTCGTCGTACGTCTTTTTGAAGTTGAAGTGCAATGCACACCGATAGTCAGTTGTCTCAAGAGTAATAACAATGGACGCGTGATTTATGGACTGAAATTATTTTTTAAAACAATACGTCCTAAGTAAGCGAACAATAGAGATACATATTTATTGTAACTTGCTCAATTCTTAATATATTCATAACATAGAATGTAATATATTATATTATAATTATAGCCAGAAAATGTAAATAATAAATTTATTAAAGCTCCAATTAATCATTAGTTTTCTAACTCTATTCAACAGAGAGTAGTAGAAGTAGAATTTACTTTCTACTTATTTTTTACTAATCTGAGGAATAGAAAACCATTTGAAATTTGACAAGAATAAAATTGTGTGAAAAAAGAAATTGAGCAAAATATTTAGATTCTAAATAAATACAACACAGTACTAATTAAAATAATTTACTAATTAAAATATGGTTCGAACTAATTGTCTTCTGGTACAAATGTTTTAATGCATCGCCGTTGCAAGCTGAATCGATTAATGTACTGAAAAACCTAAAATTACTTTCAAAATAACAGACCTGATCTGCAAATGCTTTCTGTGAATCCACATAGAGACATATATAAATCAAATAATGTCTCTTCTGAAATCATTCAACATTTGAACATAATTAGTACAGTTTAGATAGTATTTTCACATGTATCCTTACATGAATCACTCGAAATATTTTATGTTATATATATATCAAAAGTATGATCATAATACAAGGCTTAATAAGAGAAACGTTTCAAATTGACACAAGGAACGGGTAAGAGTTGCCAGTCTTTTGTACAATCTAAATTATAATAAAGATCCATTTGCATGAATTTGTTATGAAGTTGAAATTTATACAAATATCAGAGTTTACTTATGTGCGAAACGTGTGGTATGAGCACAGACTTAAGAAGCGTTAGATTGGGATACTATTCAAATTAATCATGACTCCACAGCTTCGTCGCACGCTATCTGTAAATAGATCCGGCTGCGGAAATTTTCTCGTCAGATAGGGTCATTTTTCAAAACTCCATCATCGAATCAGTATAACACAGTTTAAACGTTGTTCACATATGTCTTTCTCCAAAAACTACATTTAGCAAGCTTTTGGCTATCAACCCACTACTTCTCCCAGATGCGGAACTAGTAGGGAACCTCACTACCGGTTCTCATGGTAAAAGTTATCGATGAGACTTTCGTTTCCAGATTAGACTTTGTAATTTTTATCACTAGTAAGATATCTGGGAACCCATAATAAAGACACTCACGGAGTTCGAACAGAGATCTATTATTTCCTTTTTGAAGGAAATATTTCATACAATAGCAATCCATCAATTCCCTTTTGATTAAAGAATATTTGATTTAAAGTTCATATTCAAATAAATGTATTCAATTAGATTCGAGTGGCGGCAATATATAGAAAAGTTGACCGGAACGATATCGATTTTAGAATATGTTTCAAAATCACTAAATCAGTGAAGTGGAATGAAATCGAGTATTTACTATAATTTCTTTATAGGGAATATCGCCTATTTGGACAATAGATTAAAAAATACATAAAATCTTTATTGAAATCTTCAAAATTTCCCAACTTGCAAAAAATTGTTACTTATATATATATAATCTTCTCTGCACTGAATATCTTTTTTTAACAAACTTTTTTTCTATATTCCAAAATAACTGAAATATTTTAGGTAATGGTATGTAGCGGCCTAGAGTCCCTCGAGTACGAGTTTCGAACACGGACTTGTACAAGCAAGTGGCTGTGCGCCTAGCGTCGAAGTCTAACGATATTCGATGTTAAGCAAACAGAGTGCGGAACACCGCTAGGATGGATGACCGTCCAGCCTAACCGAGTGGTTAGAACAACACAAGCGTCTGAGGTAAGGGGTCGCTACCATCTGCTCCACTGATGAGTCTAGGCAACGACTCTGAGACGAAACGCATAACCTTTCCTCACATTACCACTTCCTACATTATCTTCGCATCGTCATAAACACTTCAAAACCCTTCAGGTAGTTATAGATTCAGCCTATGCAGTGAACTTCATCACATCAAATAAATTAAAGAATAATCGTTTTACTATATAAACTTTCTGTCTTTCGAATAAAGTATTTATGTATAGTAACCAGATTTTCAATTGACATTTCATTAATATATTCTTCGTTGAGTTTTTAGTCGCAAAATGAACTTAGTGTGTGAATAATAAAATTTCATTAGTAAGAAGGAAACAACATCAGTGGAATATAATGTAAGAATGTTTACACCAAATTTGTAATAAATCAACGTATTTATTTATCACCTTACATATAATAATATAACATTTCCATTAAAGGAAGTAATAAACGAAAATGATGGGCATGGACTTGATATTCAAAGCATGAAAGAATTCTAAGGATGTTAACTGATGTTAATTGATTCAATAGTCGAGTAATGTAGCCTGTAGTTCTTAAGTCTCAAGAAATATTATGTAATCACAAGTAATTATAGTCAGTTAAATTTGAATAACTTAATTTTATGTTTAATTTGATTAAATGTATCTATAATAATGATTAGTATTGAAACTGAAGCAATTTAAATATTTCAAGACTAAGCTACATAAATTATAAATTTGTGTATCTCGCAACGTTAACACCATTGGAGTTAAATATCGAAATCTTCTCGATTCCTACTTGGACATGTGCAATTTTTAACATTAGAAAAATAATTCTTTTATTATTTGAAAATTCCTTCAAATCAACATTTTTGTCTCCACATTAGCTTGGATATGAAAGAGTTCATTATATTTATCATACTTCGTGTAAATACTAAATATTCTGCAAGTACTTACTTCCTTGTCTTTCCTTTTTCCTTTTTAATTATACAAATTTGAACGACTCCATGGATACTTCAAATAGTTCTTTCCGATATTCATTTCAATATGATTACATAAAGGAAATTCTTCGATATCCATTGACTCACCTAAAGTGAATCAGCAATTTTTTTTACAGTACTTTAACAAAAATTATGTAGGAGATTTTATGGTCCAATTTACATATCCAATATGTATAATTAGTATTTAGTGTGAATGTCTTGTGTGTTTAAATATATAAATTTGAAAAGTAATTCATTCTAAATTTTAATTTAATTAGGTTGAATATTAGATATTCAACTCAGTCGATATTTAATTGGTATTCAATTCCTCTACATCCTTCCTCACACAGACGGGTGTATTTAAGGTGGCGGCAATTTTTCGTTGAACGTACACAAACTTTCTGTTTATATAACAATATAAGAATTATTTCATTTGCATCAAGATTCTTTCCTTGAAACTATTTCTTGTATCTTTTCTTATGTTCTAATAGGCATCAGATAGGAACTAGAAAAAA
>NW_025109276.1:0-4154 GCF_011392965.1 Frieseomelitta varia
CGCAATATCTTTGGAACAAGGAGGAATCTTTGAGCGAAAATTCGAGTTTTGTATCAGGAGAACATGATGCTCGAAGAGGTGTCACGACATAGTCGGCCGTTGAGCCGTTCTCCTGATACAGAGCTAATTCGAAAAATTTTTAAACTGTAATATCTTTTGAACGAGAAGGAATCTTTGACCGAAAATTCGAGTTTTGTATCAGGAGATCATAATGCTCGAAGAGGTGGCACGACATAGTCGGCCGTTGAGCTGTTCTCGTGATACACAGCTAATTCGAAAAATTTTTAAACCGTAATATCTTTTGAACGAGGAGGAATTTCTGGTCGAAAATGCGATTTTTGTATCAGGAGAACATGGTGCTCGAAGAGGTGGCACGACATAGTCGGCCGTTGAGCTGTTCTCCTGATACAGAGCTAATTCGAAAAATTTTTAAACCGCAATATCTTTGGAACGAGGAGGAATTTCTGGTCGAAAATTCGAGTTTTGTATCAGGAGAACATGATTCTCAAAGAGGTGGCACGACATATTCGGCCGTTGAGCTGTTCTCCTGATACAGAGCTAATTCGAAAAATTTTTAAACCGTAATATCTTTTAAACGAGAAAGAATCTCTGGTCGAAAATTCGAGTTTTGTATCAGGAGAACATGATTCTCAAAGAGGTGGCACGACATATTCGGCCGTTGAACTGTTCTCCTCATACAGAGGTAATTCGAAAAATTTTTTAACCGAAATGTCTTTTGAACGAGAAGGATTTTCTGGTCGAAAATTCAGGTTTTGTATCAGGAGAGTATGGTAGTCGAAGAGGTGGCACGATATATTCAGCCGTTGTGCCGTTCTTCTGATACAGAGGTTTTTACAATTATTTTGAAAGTGAAATATTTCCTGAACGAGAAGGGATTTCTGGCCAAAATTTTAACAATTTTCAAGTTGTATGGTTTTGTTTCTTTGGTGTTGGGTTAATACTTGATCACGATTACTTGTACTTGAAATCGAGTTCAATTTTTATGGTTTTGTATCGTAGTCGGGCAAGATGTACTTTGATACTTACCTTTAACAATAATATTTCTGTATGTAGATGGGTAATATTAGTGTATAATATTAGTGTACAATGCTGTTTAATATTGTTATTTAAATATTATTAGATATTTTTACTATTTCTCTCTGAATCTATAATTAGGGAAAAGTAATTCAGTCTTTTCCATTAATTAGTTAAAGATGAATGCTTATTCAATATCTGAATTAAATCATTAGATTGATTAATTAATTATGCCTTATTTTACGAATATCTTTTGTCTTTTTAGCCATTTATTTAAATTTAATACAAGTCTAAATTTGTGTTTCGTGTGGTATAGGTATAAAAGAGTACTGTTTTACGATGCACTATAATGAGACTCGTGCGTAGTTACCTCCTCGTGGTGGGTCTTGGTAATTGATATTGTTTTACAAACTTTAATGTTTGTAAAACGATATCAAGCTAAGAACTACGCAACTACCTTCAGTTCAGTTTAGACTGTGCAAATTTCTTTCTTTATTTATTTCACAGTCTAAAGTGAATTATAGAGATAATTAGTTGATAAGTAAACTATTCCACTCTTCAGCAGTTCTTCGGAACCCGACTGTATCGTTGTGGATAGCGCTAGACTCCTTGGCCCTATGTTCATTACTGCCCTGGATGAAAGCCAAATTCAATTGCTACCTTACACATTAATAATAAAAAATTCCCAATTGTTACTTTACACATTCAGAATAAAGAATCCCAAGCGTAATTGAACGACAACAAATGGATTTAAAATTATAAGATAATAGTATAAAACAATTGAAGCAAATGAAAATTGGTAGTGGAAATGGAAATCTATAATTATTTATTTATTCGTGTTCTTTATTGTACGTATATGTTTCTGTCTGATCATACATGTCAAAGTCTTTCAACTGAATTAAATTAAAAAAGAAGCACCGAGTTTCCAATTAATAATTTTTATCGTCTCCGCCGTTTCCAGCGCTCGACAATTTACTTTCACGATTGTGTGCAAATTTACGGCTATTTTCAACAGTCTAGTCGCGTCGCGTCGCGTCGCGTTGCATCTTTCAGCTAGCATCCTCCAGCCTATGAATTAGACTCGTCGAACGACGACGCGTCGAGGCAAAAATTCTCAACGTTGAATCAGCTGCGGAAACACGACGAGAGACGTTGTGATCGTGGACGATGCGTCAGCGCATCGGGCGGAAAAGGAGTGACACTTTCTCAGTGTCTGGCAAGACAACAGGCCACCAGAAGGATCGTGCTCACCCTGCAAACTAGGGAATTATTCAAAACGTATTCCAAAGGCCCGTCTCGCGCTGTTTGACCGCTCGTTCAACGACACTCTCCACTTTTTCCTTTTTTTTCTTCTCTCTTATTTTTCTTTCCTTTCTCGCTCGTTGTTAACGCGGTTGTAGAACGTGAATTCGAAATGTAAGCGAGTGACTTGATCGTCACGAATGTTGCGCGCGGAGGTTAATCGTGGAAGTTAATCTGCTTGTAAGAATCGTTTCAGAGTACGTGCAGGGTGTTTTGAGACACCGTACGTTCGTTGGCTGTGAATTTATGGCAGCAGGAACGGAAGTTGCTTTTGTATTTTATGCAGTTACGGAGTAAAGATTTCTATCTTTTCGTAATATAGGGTGGCCAGTGAAAGACCGAATGATATAAAACAAAAATAACATTTTACAAACATGTGTTTTTTTTTTAATTTTTTGTTATTTTATTTGGAAATATAATTAATGGATTTTCTTCAGTTTTTTCTACAACCTACAAGAAAAGAAGAGAAAAAAGATTGAAAATGAACAAGTTCAGTTTTTTCAGTGGCTAAATGATAATATATATGTGATAACACGGTATGGTGGTAATTATAGTGCGATGTCTATGTTATTAAATACATAGCGATATTTTTGGAAACTCTAACTTATAAACTGAAATAAAAAGAAGATATTCTGCATAGATGAAGAACTCAAGGAAATATTCGAATATTCGATATAAAAAAATTCTTAATATAATGTACTATAATATGTGCAATATATACAACGTTACACAAGTTTTAAAAAAATCTGTCGAAACTTTATGAATATTGGAAATGTTACGTGATTTTTGTTTATTGCAAACGCACAGTTTATGACTAACTTAAATACACGAGTGTTAAATGTGATTCTATTGAATACTGAAGTATATTAACATAATAATACTACAAATTTTGTAATTTCTAAGCATATTTTAGATTGATCTCAAATATAATCCAATTCCAGAATAATCATGACATTGATATGAATATAAATGTTCAAACACTCTCGTTAGTCATAACTAATGTAATGATCACTTGTCTGATACTAAATTGAATAAACTGTTGCTTTATTTCAATATCAAAGGTGCTACAATTTTTCAGTTAAATTATCTAACTTCGTATCTACAAAATAGACACATTCTCAAAGAAAAATAAAATAAAATAAAATAAAATAAAATAAAATAAAATAAAATAAAATAAAATAAAATAAAATAAAATAAAATAAAAATTTAGTAGATATCATTATTTTCCAAGAGTTATCAGATAACGTGTAAAGTTTGTTACTCCGTAACAAACATCGCATGCGATCTTTCCATTCTGCGCTCGGCAGCTAAAAGATTCTTCTCGCGAGAAAGAAAAACGAAACAAAGAAACAACTAACACCTTATTACTTTACCAGAATCCTCCCGCTGCTAGAAACGCAACAGGAGCAACAAGTTTCGCCAAGAAAAATCGTTAACGTCCCGTGACTGCGTCGAGAAGGAAAGAATAAAGAAACAAAAAAAAAAAAAGAATAAAATGAAAGAAAGGAAGAAAGAATGGTCGGGACTGGACACGACCATTGCTCTAACTGCGAGACGCGACGATGAAATATCGCGGGGCGTTAAAATTACAAGGCCGTTCAGGAACGAATTCATCCTAACGCGGCTTCGAGACAGAGCCTCGACGAGGCGACACGAACCTCTTATGTTTACCCTGCGAACTAGAAAATTATCCCGAGCGTAAGAAACAACGGGGGGATCTCGTTTGAAGAAAAGGAAAAACCTGTTGTCGTGACTTGCGCGTTTCTACGATTAATTAAACCTATCTTTGTCCTGAGGGGGGGGGGGAGTATACTGAG
>NW_025109277.1:0-4186 GCF_011392965.1 Frieseomelitta varia
GAAATCCTCGACTGGTATTGATGATAACGAGGAGAATGTTTGATTGCTCAATTTCGTTTTACTTTGATCTTGATCTTGTATAAAATGGCCTTGATGTCTTCAAATAAATTTTTTAATTTTCAAAATCTTCGAAATCCTCGACTGGTATTGATAATAACGAGGATAATGTTTGATTGCTCAGTTTCATTTTACTTTGATCTTGATCTTATATAAAATGGCCTTGACGTCTTCAAATAAGTTTTTAATTTTCAAAATCTTTGAAATCCTCGACTGGTATTGATAATAACGAGGATAATGTTTGATTGCTCAATTTCGTTTTACTTTGATCTTGATCTTGTATAAAATGGCCTTGACGTCTTCAAATAAGTTTTTAATTTTCAAAATCCTCGACTGCTATTGGTGATAACGAGGATAATGTTTGATTGCTCAATTTCGTTTCACTTTGATCTTATATAAAATGGCCTTAACGACTTCAAGTAAGTTTTTAATTCTTAAAATGTTCGAAAGCCCCGACTGGTATTGATGATAACGAGGATAATGTTTGATTGCTCAGTTTCGTTTTACTTTGATCTTATATGAAATGACCTTGACGTCTTCAAATAAGTTCCTAAATTTTCTAAATGTTCGAAATCCTCGACTGCTATTGATGATCATAAGGATAGAATGTTCGATTCCCAGAGGATGTGAGGACAGATCGGAGGAAGAAAACAAAATAGGGTAGGAAGAAAATGACGAGGGGCGAATAGGGCAAGAAAAAGGGCAAAGTGGTAATAGTACAAAGAATGAGGCCAAAGATAGGATGGGGAGAAGGAAAGGGGTATAATTAGATATAAGAGCGGGCCTAATGGAATATATAGTAGGCTGTTAGCTATGTTAATTCTTATGGTGTAATTAAGTAGTGGTTATTATATTATTATATTATTATTATATTCGATATTAAGGAATGATATGTGAGGAGGTTATGTGATGCTAGGCTAGTGAATGATTATTGTATTTATTTCTAAGAAGACTGTATGGAGGCGGAGAAGGAGCGGAAATTGTAGTCCTAAACGAAAACAATAAAGATCTATTATGTTCGATTCCACGATTTTTATAGATTAGAATGTTGTGTAACAAATTCTTGCTCGGCATTTCACGATGTTAAAAAAGTCAATTTCATAAAAATTGAGCAAATATCCCACGTTCAAGTTTTTCCTCCGCAAAGATTGTTCTCTTCGTCTTTCTTTAGCGTCTCTGCGAATATCGATGATCGGTTACAACGCGCCATTAATCGGATAAAAAGAGAAAAAGAAAATTTAACAGAAAATCGTCGAGAGAAAGGACGATGCTTATTAAACCGGAGATCTGATTTTTCAAGGCTTTCATTTGTATTTCAACGTCTGTTGACCGAAATATTCCGATCGTTTTACATCTCTAATTCTTCGTCAGGATACTTTCATATTCCGATTCAATTATTTCAAGAATCGGTACTCACTGCGGCAAGACACTGTTAATTTACAACAATCGCGTAGTCACGAAAGGCTTCGAACCGCTTTCGATTGTTAATGCGGCCCTTTGCTTCTTGACCCAGTGATCTGTAACAGCTTTCAGAAAGAATAATCCCCACCTATTCACCGGTAATCTCTCTATCTCGGAGCGCTTTCGGGTCGAAAATTCTCTCGTATAGTCAGGTATACGACTATAATCATCATACAGGTCGAAATCCTTGGATTGTAAGTGTCCCGAACGCATTTCCTCCGGCGATTAGGGACAAGGTAACGACGTTTTCGATGAAGTCGCCACAAAGTGCATTCCTTTCGCCGGGATTAGGAGAGACACGACACGTGTGCGTCATCGAACAAACAATCAGTTTTCCTCGGTTACCTGCCAAGTGTTTGGACACTTGGTCGCAGGTTGATACTTTGAAATTATTCCGAGCTGAAACTGTTTAAAGTCTTTAACCACTTGCGCTGGAGTGACGTGTCACGCACGTCGAGGATTTTCTTGTCCCAGAATTGTAATATTTCCCGAGTTTTAAGTATATTTAAGTAAAAATAGGCAAAACAAACAATTATATTAATAATATAACAATAAATTATATTAAGACATATATAATAAATTTATTACTTCTCAACAATTTCTATCCAGTGATATCGTACCGACGAGTTCAAAAAGAAAGCGATATATTGTACGACGGGTTCGGTCGCTCGTTATGGTCCGCCATATCAGTTACCAACGCAAGTGATTAAAAAGGCTAAAGTTGGGCCAGAATTTCGCGAAACAAAAATAAATACCAAGTTGGCCGGTCAGGTTCTTTAATGAAGCATTGTTATTAAATCAAAAACTGATAATTTCTTTTTATTTACGATTGTTGCAAGTTGGCCAAGAAATAACTACGTGCGAATGAAAGAGGAATTTCTTAGGAGAGATTGTCCATTTCGTTTGATTTATACTTTTGCCATTTTTCAGTGAGCTTCAAAGTTCTTGCCTCTTTTGACAGAAGACAGTTCCAAGGACGATTTCCTTTATTTTCACCAGCAACGAAATTTAGCAAACGAATTTCCTACGCGTAGAGGTTTCGAGGCTTCTTCACTGTACGCGTCAGATAATTTTGTACGAGCTTGTACAGCGTTTCTGTTTTTCCTATTCGGAAATAGTACACCAAAATATGACGAGTATGTTCCGTGTTGGTTTTCCATTTTCAGCTCGACGCCGAGCAAACAATTGTTAACGAGATCGTGCATTTTTTTTTTTCTCTCTTCGAACAAACTCGAACAGCTAACTATCATTGTACAATGAATTTGCTGTTTAAAGTGAAGTTAATTACATTTCAAGATACGTGCGCGTGTATTAAAAAAAAAAAAAAACAATTGAGTGCTTTTTATGCATATTATAATGGTATGTATAGCTATATAAAGTACGAAAAATGTAACGTTGTTGTCACAATATCCGGATATTAATATGAGTAACTGCATTCTTTCCCACGTCAGTGGGTGGCCCTTCGTCAGGCAAATCAGTTGCCATAATCGCTGAGCTGAACAATTACGAAGCGTCTGGTTTGTTTGTAACGAAAGGAGAATCAATATCTTTCGTGGGAGAAACGAAGGAGACGAGTTCACGTTCTCTTCCGCTGAAAGATGAAAGAAACGCCCAAAGAACGTGAGAAAGAAATCGCAAACGTCGAGAGGATGTGGGCGTAAGCGTGCACGCTTAAATAATAAGATGGGTAGGTGAACGCGACTGGTAAGCAGTATCGATAAATAAACGTTGTCGATAAACATCGTCTTGGCGAATATATTCCTCAAGCATCATCTTCTACTTCGAGTGTAGGTGTCGTGAAATATTCCGCAGGAACACTGTACTTATACTTCTCCCTTTTAGAAACTTTCTAGCTTTCCATTTGAAATATATTTTTGATTAAACGTAACCCTCTCCTGCCTCGTTTACATATTTTTGTTGCCGCACGCGAGTTCGCGCGAAAAGCAAGTCTTCACGCTGGTAATCTCGTTCGTTTCCACGCGAATAAAAATCGGTTCACATTGTTCGTTCAAACGAGAACTTTCTGCATGGACAAAAGGGGGAATTTGTAAAGCCGTTTTAATACCTGACAAGCGTTTTCTATTCAGATTCTTTAGTTTCTTTGAGTAAACACTGAAACAACACTGTGGCGTTATCCATCGAGCCATTTGACCCACTTCCCTCACGACTTGGATAGCACGAATTTAATTGCACGTGTACTGCGTTGTACTGTAAATAATTTATCGAATCTTGATTTAAACGTTTCACTGTTCTCTGTCAGTGAATATTTGCGTCTCAATTATTCAATTTTTCTCGATAAACAGGATGTCCTGGTTCTACAACCGAATAACAGCTGATTCCACATGAAACAATGAGTCGAAAAGAGTAAATGAAATTTCTTCGTTAACGCCTTTGTTTTTGAGGAAATCAGGATGTTGAGGATTTATCAAGAGAAAACAAAATTAAACACGATTGTCATCTTGAAGAAAGAAAGAAAAAGAGAAACTACATTTCTTGGTGAAAATATTTTCAAATTAGTCTAAATTTGTTTCATCCTAGAATTATCGTCATCTTACGTTAATTTTGTTGGATTCCGTGTAATGGAGCCAACACGCTTACAATTTAGAAGAGTTTATTCCCTTACAGTCGTGGTCGTGTATGAAATAGAATGATACAGAATGATTTACAA
>NW_025109278.1:0-4198 GCF_011392965.1 Frieseomelitta varia
GTAAAAATTCGAGAAATCGTAACATTTCATCTACTAATTCTAAAATCAAAGTTCAATAGAATGGCAAAGAAAATTGTATAGCAAGTTTTAAGATGTGATTAAAAATGGGAAAATTTGAATTTTCTAGATCATAGTTGAGTCATGAAAAAAATTCTCAATATTTTTACACGTTTGAATTTTTATAAATTCTTTATAAATTTCTTTAATTTCTCATTTGTTATATAACGTAAAAATATATTTATAAAAAAAACAAAAGTTCAGGATAATCAAAACAAAGACTTTATATTTTAAAAGGAATTCAAATATTGCATATTGTTTTATCAAGTATTGCATATTGTTTTTTACTAAGTTATAATAAGACTTGTATTTTTAATTATTCTAAATATTTGTTCAAAGTGAGAGTATTGTCACTTCGGAGTTGAATTTGATCGGATAATTTTGATCGAACTCGAGCAAATACCTAAGACTCTGAGATAAAGATCGTGCAGCCTGTTTCGCTAGTTCCATGGATGGAACCGATTGATGAAAAACAGTAACAAAAATGTGACAACCATATCAAATTTTTAGATTTGATAACTATGCTTTCGTCAGGAAATCCTAAGCTGTTCCTTTACTCGCATTTCATTTGTTATTCTGCACGATGACAATCGTAATGAAGACAATCGGAAAGAGAATGAGAATGAGCAGTTGTCAATGAGAATATATCATTTTAAATCCATATAAAATTTCAGTAAAGTATGTTAAAATATGTCATTATTTAATACAATTCATTTATATGTATGTATAAATTGTATCAATCAACTAAAAGATATTGCTGATAATTATAAAAAAAATTTTGCTACTACTTATGAGATAACTATATTAAGAAAAGCTTCAAATATTTTATGTAACGAATACGTAAGAGAAATAGACATACCAGAATATTATTAGAGCATGTATTCACCGACTACACCGCGGAGCGGTCATTTTCCACGTACAAATTAATTTTTATTGGTAAACGTTGCCAAAGTATCATCAAATTTGGAGTAAATATTTCTAATTTATTCTAATTCCAATTTTAATACACCACAATAATTATTGTTAAATATATTACTGATTATTATTAAACCTCTATTATCCAAATACCATTATCCGAATATTCTAATGATTAAACATTCTGTGTCTACTTGCAAGGATGTAAATAGACATCTTTCCTTGGTACAATAGTGAAAATAAGATTTCATTTGAAATTGACAATGGACACGTGTACTATGTATGTACAATGATATAGACCGATGAAACTGAAACTCGAGACACAAATTGTAAAAAGTAAAAAAGATATATATATTTGTATACGTATATGTACGTGTATAAAAAAAGTATAATGCTAGGAGCTTACATTTACATATAAATTATTATTATATATATTACATACTATAAATATTAAATAAATATTAAATAAATAATTTTCATTGCAGCACAATAATTTCTACTTGAATGATACAAATTTCAATATTCAAACATATAAAGTACTAAGTAAAGAATAAAAATTATGAATATTTACGTCTTGGAGACATTGGGATAGTAGACCAAAAACAGAGACAAATCCCGAGAAATCAAAATGTTTGGTCGCTTTATTTTAAGTATAATTAATAAGATAAAATAAAATTGCTTTGGAGTGAAAAGTAACAACTGCGGACATGTATTTGTCTCATGAATTTGAATAATTTTTATATTTGTTACAGATATAACTGATTTTAAATAATTGATCCTTGTTGAATACCCTTTTTCCCAGTCTCTCAAGTTACTTAAATCAATTCATTGAAATAAAATGACAAATAACCGCAGCATAAGCTGAAGTTTACTCAACAGAATTAGAAATCATTTATATTTGAGAAATTATTTATACAAACAAATGAAAAGTACAACATAAATATACAATTATTTTATAGTTAAATATTAATATAACTAAAAAAAAATCATTTCTTGCTGAAATACACTAACGCAAGATTATTTTGAAATGACATCGAACTACATAAGATGTATTATTTCAATAATTATGTTTCAAATATCTTATTCAAATAATGTTCAAACTGGTATTTAACTTACATTGCAATGGCGCAATTTGTTTGATGTTTCGTCTGTTGATATTTCAGTATTGCACGAAAAAACATCACTAATGGCCGAGATTCTCCGAGATACATAAAATCAGTACCGCGATATTTTATCACATGAGAATAATCGTATAAATGCGTATTAATGTATATACAGAGTATCTCACGCAATTATCTTTAAAACTATTCGTTATAGAAGAAATATTTCAAATGTCATGGAAAGCAGTGAACAATCTTGAATAACCTTGGAATACCAACATATGAAGGTCTATGAATTCATTATGGAATGGGCCAGATGTTTATTTGAAAAAAAATACTAAAAATAGTTTCATTTAACAAAACAAAGGTCAGATTTATGATCGTCAAAAGATGTCTCCCTCGAAATAGAGCAAGTTTTATTTCAAATATTGTCTCCTATAATGAATAATTTAGGAGATAATTATGTTGGACATTTTAAGTGGGTTAACTATATATATGTGTTCAATATTCAATGTCATGCGCGTATAGTGTGATATGACTTATTTTCTTGCACAAGAATTGTCATGTAAATATGAATGCGTCCATTAGTCTACATGTATATACATTCAACATTTATCACACGTATTTCTGTGTGAAAATGGTCTTAATGTAGGTTGCTTAAATATTTCATCTTAAATGATTAACTGACTATACTTTGTTGTACATTTTTCATCTCTGATTAACTTGGAACTTACCGGTCAACTTCTAGATGAACTACCATTTCTGAATATGTTATTCAATCAATTCATTTGTCTAGAGTTCGTATTACTAACATAATCTAAAAAAATGTAAACAAGAAAGAAGCACGAAGAGAGATGCAGATTCGAAAGGAATAGAGAATGGAATGTGTATACTGTGATATATATATATATATATATATATACAAGAATTAAAAGAAAGAAAAGAGTTCATGTCTTAATCACAACGATATTCTGCGCGATACTGATAATAAGAGAATTGTTCAGAAACTATTTTGATATACTCGCACTATACACATGATATTTCTACGATGTTAATTTTAATTCTTTGAGTATTTGATTCGTATTGGAGTATTGTATAATTAATAAAATAATTTTAGAGCTTCAAAGAGAATGACATATTAGAATATATGAAATGAATATATTGATTTGATAATGATATAATCAAAAATTAATCGATCATTTAATTCATATTTATGTTTCGTAGTGAAAAAATATCTCCTAAACTAATAATTTTATGACATATGTACTTGGGTCAATACTATTTTGTATATCTACTAACGCATAGAAAAAATATATGATTTAAAAAATATTTATAATTATTTAAAATACTGATCACCTTGAAACCTGCGAAAATCTCCCTTATAAAAAGTTATTGCTATTATATTACGTTCCCTTTGATATTGAATAATTTTTATTAATAAAATTTGTTAGTATTTCAAAAAATAACGGAAAAATTCAAATGCTAAACATACGAATTATACGGTAAAATTCTCAGAATTTCAACTGACAATCTAAATCAAATTGATTGGATAAATATGAATTGTAGGAATGGTACATGCAATATTTGCAATAATGTATATAATGGCATATAAATATTAATATGAAACATATTGCACTATGCAAAATATGTATAGCAAAAATAGAATTTTAAATGACGTGATAAATTTTTATATATATTCTACATCTTTATCTTTTCTTTAAAATATGCCTTTGCATAAACATCTGCAGTTTAGTTATCACAGGTTACCATGATAAACTACGATTATTAGGTTAGCAAAGGCCAAGATTATATTATCTGATAATATTATTTCTTTACTTTTCAAATCTAAACAAATTATATATGGAAAATTTTAGTACTTGGAAATTTGGAAAAATGAAAAATATAACGATCGATAAATTGGTTTTACAAAATACAAACATCCGCTAATTTAAAATATCTTTATAATTATATAGCAAGTTTTGAGTTTTTATGTCATTTAATTACATGGTATTTCGTTAACAGTGATTTATCACCTGATAGTGTGGCGAATTAACGTGTAGACTATTCTTTTATAAATAACTTAACAATTTTATATCAAACAAAATAATCAGAAAATTTGATTAGTC
>NW_025109279.1:0-4202 GCF_011392965.1 Frieseomelitta varia
TATTTATATTTATATTATTATTATTATATTTATATTTATATTTATATTTATATTATTATTATTATATTTATATTTATATTTCATCGACGCAGCTCTATGACAAAAAGAAATTTTAGTGTTAGTTGAACAAAAATATTAACTTTGATTTTATAAAATCTATACGTACATAAGAGCATCATAACATAAACACAAGAATATCTCAGTATTATAAATTATTACTATTATTATTATAGATTATATTATTATAAATTACTATACTACTATTCTACTATGTACTATATAGATACTACTATACTACTATATACTATATAGATACTACTATACTACTATATACTATATAGATTATATACTACTATGTACTATATAGATTATACTATTATTCTACTATAGATTATACTATTATACTACTAAATTACTACTACTATTACTACTATTACTATTAATATTATAAATTACTGCTATAATACTGTTATAAATTTTCCATGAAACGTATTTTTTGCAGGCAACAAAATCCCAGAATACTACTACTATACTACTATATACTATATAGATACTATTATACTGCTATAACTATATACTATATAGATTATATACTACTATGTACTATATAGATTATACTATTATAAATTACTACTACTACTATTACTACTATTACTATTAATATTATAAATCACTGCTATAATACTGTTATAAATTTTCCATGAAACGTATTTTTTATAGGCAACAAAATCCCAGAATACTACTACTATACTACTATATACTATATAGATACTGCTATACTGCTATAACTATATACTATATAGATTATGTACTACTATGTACTATATAGATTATACTATTATAAATTACTACTACTACTATATTATAAATTACTACTATCACTATTAATATTATAAATCACTGCTATAATACTGTCATTTTCCATGAAACGTATTTTTTACAGGCAACCAAATCCCAGAATACTACTACTATACTACTATATACTACTATATAGATACTACTATGTACTATATAGATTATACTATTATAAATTATTACTACTACTATATTATAAATTACTACTATTACTATTAATATTATAAATCACTGCTATAATACTGTCATAAATTTTCCGTGGAACGTATTTTTTACAGGCAACAAAATCCCAGAATCGAGGATCCCGCCAGAGTTCCGTCCACTTCCGAAGACACAACCGATCGAGAAATCGTCGAGGTTAGAAAGGACAGTGCCCTGTTCCCGGAGGAGGCGGGAGGTTTGCCAACTGTTCGCGAGATCCTCCAATCGAGAGATCGAAGGATCGCCAGCCCCAGAAGAGGCAACTGTGGGTATGAGAGCAATCCGGGGACCTTCGACGAGGACAGAGGGAATGTTTTGCTGGATCCGTCGTTCCTGAAAGGGAGACGCACTCGAGTCAACGCCAGTCCTGAACGGTTCAACTCGAGAGTGGTGTCGGGCAGAGTTGAACTTGAGGAGAGTCCAATCGAGGACGTAAAAGTCAGGATGCCTGTTCAGGAGGTTCGTAGGAAAGTACTTGGAATTGAATCATCCGGAGGAGCTGACGCGAGTCAGCTTATTATTATTAAATAATTTATGTGTATATATATATATTATTAAATATTTTATGTATATATATATATTATTAAATAATTTATGTATATATATATAAATAATTTTTTTTATTTTTATTTATCTTTTAAATAAAAATACTACTTATTATAAGTATCATTTATGTATTAATTATATTTATAAAAATGTAAATTTTTTAATATATATATATATTATTATTATTAAATAATTTATATATATATTAGAAAATTATTTACATTTTTATAAATATAATTAATACATAAATGATACTTATAATAAGTAGTATTTTTATTTAGAAGATAAATAAAAATAAAAAGAAATTATTTTTAAAATAATTATTTAAAAAAAAAGATTCATTTATGAAAATAAACTACTTATTATAAGTATGTAATAATTACATTTATTTATATATAAATTATATATAATTTTATTGTATTAAATAAAATAAAATAAATTTTAATAATATTTTATTATATTTAATGTAGATTGCATATTAAATTTTGATTTATTAATATTAATAATATAAATTAGGGATTCCCTGGCGATGGACGAACCGTGTCAGTCAGACCTATTTATCCGTATTGTCCTTGTTCGCCGTACGGGAGCCCTCAGGGGAGTCCTGGAAGCAGGAGGAAGCCTCCGAGAGAGAGCAAAAGAGTTTCCATCGACAGCCAGCACGGTGCTCTTCAACTGAATCAGTATAAATTGTTGGACAACATTGGTCAGGTGTGTTTTCGATTGATTATTCAATTGTTCGTATTGTTGTACGCTACATATTACAAAACGATACATATTATAAAATAGCGCGTTAGATGAAATATTAAATTACGTTTAAAAAATATTGAGAAATGTTGAACGTGATCTGAAAATTGTTTTAAAGAAATATCTGCTACAGATCGGCACTAAATTGTTGAAATTCATTTTGCTTCGAATCGAATTAAATTCTCTCTATAAGCCAGAGTGCAAGGAATTTAAAAACCACTTTTTCTCGAAACGCACTCTTATTTGAGGTTTCCATTCAATTACCGTGCAAAATGATTACAAAGATGGAAAGGATCGTGGCGTGATTTGTTCCCTCTTTCATCCCGGTATTTTCTTCTTTCTGCTTCTCTCAGCTTCGAGATGGTATTGCGACGTCGCGCATAAATTGCTCCAATTTCATAGATTACCCATTCATCATTCTCCTTCCATTAACCTTTCTCTGCGAGAAAATTCCTTCCTCCCACCCCTCCCGGATGAGGAACAGTCTATGAAAGCTGAGCGATATTACTACTCAGATCCCCTTAGTTTATTAACTCTGCACATTGTTAAGAAACTTTACCGTGGCCGTACTTTTACTGTACAATTTATATGATAAATAGTAGATCGAGATTTTGTGCTTGTTGCGTAATTTCAATAAAAAAGTGAGATTGACGTGAAATATCGTTGCATTTCGCGAGAATGAAAGGGGAGAAAGGAAATTCTGCGAAACGAGGTTCGTGAAAATTGTAAAAAAGTTTATGTCCGTGTATACGTATTACTGTTAACGATCATTAGTTCATCAATTATATGAGAAGACATCAAAGTTTTTAATTAATTCGTACGAATAACACGCAATAATTCGCGAATACTTGGAAACCAGTATAGCATATCAATGATATCGCTTTCAACGAAATTCAAAAAAATATCCATCGCATAATGCTTCCATTGTCATCATCATTGGTATCATTTTAATTAAATTGGTTCGTTAAATTGGGTTAAAAATTTCATGAACCTTGAATGGAAAAATATATTCCTTAAATTAATATAGAAAATAGCATCTCGAACCTTCGATTCTAAATTGCATCAATGCCTTTTTTTAATAAGCGTAAAATTCTATAAAACTTGTCATTAAAATTAAGCAACATTCCCGTTTAACATTTACTTATTATTATCATAATTTCTTTGTTCTACTTGTTCTACTTGCGAACTGAATAAAATGAAAAAATGTTGCACTCTCCGTTAAAAACTGTTAGTCCTGTGGGAAGATGTCATTATTTTTTTTTTTCAACGTCCCTCTTTTGGTATTCCCTGCAGGAAATGAAACAGAAGAGAAGAAAAATAGACAAGACGAGAAGTTAGCCTTAATGAACGCCGTTCCACAAAATCGGTTTCTCCTTTTTCTTAGACGATGTATTCAGAGTTTTAAAAAGTAGATGAAACATCTTTGTATAATTTCTTGTCAAACTCGTTAAAAAATGAAATTTCTTCGCTCGGTTTCTCTCGCGAAAAAAAAAAACGAGGCGACAAATTCACAGAAATTCGTTTGAATTCATTTCTGACGTGTGAATTGAGGGATTTTTGGTAACTACTTCGACTTTTCGATCGATTAAGCGATTTCATTAGATTTTCCTTGTGAAAGAACTTTGAAAATACAGAAAATAATATAAAATCGACAATGAAATAAAATTGAAATCGTGTTAAGCCGAGAAAGATTTGTTCAATTCTTTAATGCTTTCATTTTCAAGAATTTTTTAGTACCGACCATTTCATATCTCGTCCTCGTATATTTCCGATGTTACAGGGCTCCTACGGGATCGTGAAACTTGTTTACAACGAAGAAGACGAGACCCATTACGCGATGAAGATTCTCAGTA